>NC_065445.1:262160374-262465909 GCF_917563875.1 Diabrotica virgifera virgifera | reverse complement strand
ATCTCTTGTGAAGACAGTTCCTAAGTACTCAAATCTCTCAACTTCTTCGAATTTATACTGTGTTCCCTTCGCTGTTGTCATTGTTATGTATTGCCCCCGAACGAACTGCTTATTTATCCATTCCATATACTTTGTTTTTGCTTCATTTATATACAATCCTTTGGTTGCTGCCCTCTCCTCGAGTTTCATGAGTGTTTCTATAAGTTCTATTTTGCTCCTAGCCAAGATTACCAAATCGTCTGCGAATGCCAAGCACTGATGTTTTTTGTGGTAGATCAGACCTGTTCTATTAATGTTTGCTTCCTGTATAACCTTTTCTAGTAATATGCTAAACATTATAGACGATAATGGATCACCCTGTCGCAGTCCTTGTTTGACCTCAAAGCTTTCTGTTATAGTATTGTTTATCTTGACTTTATCATACTGATAGATCATACTGATATTGTTTAAAAACACTAATAATATTGATATAAAATGTTAATCAATTTTATTTATTGTTATAAGAATCAAAGGTAAATATGATTAGGCGAATGAAGCCTTAGGTTTCGCAGTCAATATCCCAACCACACACACATGTTGCAATCTATTTCAATACGGTTTATAGTACAAACTATACATTTAATATCAAAATAGTGGGATATATTTTTTTAGTTGAGGACACTTGGTCACATTGCATTGTTTCAGGATAAGGTGAAATATCTTCAATAAATGGAAAAAAGCATGTATGTCATATATTATAATACTTTCTATACTCTTAATATGCAGTCTCGTATAAATTTGTAGTGACATGATTTTAAGTATAAGAACAAGAAGCTTGCAACAATTTTCAGAGAAAATAGAAAACTAAAACTATTTTAAAATGATTATTCGAAATAAAACATATGCACATATTCACTGTATTTGCCATCTAGTGGAATAACTGTAAAATTAAGTCAGTAAAAAGGTACATTAAGTTTAATTAAATTAAGTAAATCATCTTGTATACTAAAATTAAGGTTGGAAAATTGTCATTTCAAAATGAAAATCGACAGGGGCAACAGTACCTATACTAAAATACACTCTGTATAGATAATTATGTCAATGTTAATAATACTGGATAGAGAATTTAATATTCTTTCAAATGAGCTAGCACACGCCCCTCTTCCCTATTTAAAAATAAGGGGTGGGGGAAATGGAGGAGGGGGTTGACAAATGACAGATATGTATGTACCGTAAAAACTGTGTTCCCCTTAGATCAAAAGTCAGGCTTTTATATTTATATATTAAGTTCAATATAAATTTCACATAACTGAACTATCACTGTATCCTCCATTTTGATTATTATTGTTCTCAACTAACGCTATTTTCAAAATTCTTGCTTTCCTATCCATCTTTAACGTAAATTATTAAAAAATATAAAACTATTTCTTTATTAACGCTAGTCTCCGATAAGGCTACCGTGATTTAATGCTGAGGTACTAAAATGTTATAAAATTAACAAACAGTACGAGCAAGAACAAAGAGTCCACATCCTTCTTATAACTACAAGTGACTGAAACATCGAAACAATAATAATTCTTACTGTGTTATACAGAAAAAGGCAGTAGAAACGATTAATCTCATATTTATCGACAACACTGTATGGTCCTCACTTGATGAGCTGTAAGGAAATATACACGTAAAGTTGTCCTCATTTTGTGCGCATAACGAAAAAGTATATACAGTCTCACTTTAATAGCTGCGTATAATGGCCTCACTTGGGTGGCAATACACTTGAACCATACGGGGCACACATACGTAATTTTTTTTGTGTATACTCGTCATTTTTTAATTGCTATTTACTTGTCAAGGTCACTATGAAGAGTTGAAACGATTATGTCTACGTTTTCTACCGGTCCTCACTAAGTGCGCGTAATGTCAGGACCTCACTTTGATATCTGTGCATAAATATATATATATATATATATATATATATATATATATATATATATATATATATATATATATATATATATATATATATATATATATATATATATATTTATGCACAGATATCAAAGTGAGGTCCTGACATTACGCGCACTTAGTGAGGACCGGTAGAAAACGTAGACATAATCGTTTCAACTCTTCATAGTGACCTTGACAAGTAAATAGCAATTAAAAAATGACGAGTATACACAAAAAAAATTACGTATGTGTGCCCCGTATGGTTCAAGTGTATTGCCACCCAAGTGAGGCCATTATACGCAGCTATTAAAGTGAGACTGTATATACTTTTTCGTTATGCGCACAAAATGAGGACAACTTTACGTGTATATTTCCTTACAGCTCATCAAGTGAGGACCATACAGTGTTGTCGATAAATATGAGATTAATCGTTTCTACTGCCTTTTTCTGTATAACACAGTAAGAATTATTATTGTTTCGATGTTTCAGTCACTTGTAGTTATAAGAAGGATGTGGACTCTTTGTTCTTGCTCGTACTGTTTGTTAATTTTATAACATTTTAGTACCTCAGCATTAAATCACGGTAGCCTTATCGGAGACTAGCGTTAATAAAGAAATAGTTTTATATTTTTTAATAATTTACGTTAAAGATGGATAGGAAAGCAAGAATTTTGAAAATAGCGTTAGTTGAGAACAATAATAATCAAAATGGAGGATACAGTGATAGTTCAGTTATGTGAAATTTATATTGAACTTAATATATAAATATAAAAGCCTGACTTTTGATCTAAGGGGAACACAGTTTTTACGGTACATACATATCTGTCATTTGTCAACCCCCTCCTCCATTTCCCCCACCCCTTATTTTTAAATAGGGAAGAGGGGCGTGTGCTAGCTCATTTGAAAGAATATTAAATTCTCTATCCAGTATTATTAACATTGACATAATTATCTATACAGAGTGTATTTTAGTATAGGTACTGTTGCCCCTGTCGATTTTCATTTTGAAATGACAATTTTCCAACCTTAATTTTAGTATACAAGATGATTTACTTAATTTAATTAAACTTAATGTACCTTTTTTACTGACTTAATTTTACAGTTATTCCACTAGATGGCAAATACAGTGAATATGTGCATATGTTTTATTTCGAATAATCATTTTAAAATAGTTTTAGTTTTCTATTTTCTCTGAAAATTGTTGCAAGCTTCTTGTTCTTATACTTAAAATCATGTCACTACAAATTTATACGAGACTGCATATTAAGAGTATAGAAAGTATTATAATATATGACATACATGCTTTTTTCCATTTATTGAAGATATTTCACCTTATCCTGAAACAATGCAATGTGACCAAGTGTCCTCAACTAAAAAAATATATCCCACTATTTTGATATTAAATGTATAGTTTGTACTATAAACCGTATTGAAATAGATTGCAACATGTGTGTGTGGTTGGGATATTGACTGCGAAACCTAAGGCTTCATTCGCCTAATCATATTTACCTTTGATTCTTATAACAATAAATAAAATTGATTAACATTTTATATCAATATTATTAGTGTTTTTAAACAATATCAGTATGATCTATCAGTATGATAAAGTCAAGATAAACAATACTATAACAGAAAGCTTTGAGGTCAAACAAGGACTGCGACAGGGTGATCCATTATCGTCTATAATGTTTAGCATATTACTAGAAAAGGTTATACAGGAAGCAAACATTAATAGAACAGGTCTGATCTACCACAAAAAACATCAGTGCTTGGCATTCGCAGACGATTTGGTAATCTTGGCTAGGAGCAAAATAGAACTTATAGAAACACTCATGAAACTCGAGGAGAGGGCAGCAACCAAAGGATTGTATATAAATGAAGCAAAAACAAAGTATATGGAATGGATAAATAAGCAGTTCGTTCGGGGGCAATACATAACAATGACAACAGCGAAGGGAACACAGTATAAATTCGAAGAAGTTGAGAGATTTGAGTACTTAGGAACTGTCTTCACAAGAGATCCTAACTGTGAAGAAAAAATACAAAAGAGAATTATGTCGGGCAACCGCGCTATATTTGCTTTTAATGGGTTGTTAAGAAGTAAACATATATCACGAAGAGCAAAACTAAGAACTTACAAGACCGTAATAAGGCCGATAGTAACGTATGCTTCTGAAACATGGGTCACAACAAAAAAACATCAAGAGTTGTTATTAGTTTGGGAGAGGAAAATACTGCGCAAAATCTTCGGTGGGAAAAACTTAAATGGACAATGGGTAAGAAGAACAAATAAGGAACTAACTGAGCTCTATCAAGATCCTAACATACTAGCAGTAATTAAGGCGCAAAGACTTAGATGGTTGGGCCATGTGCAGAGGATGATTCCATCTAGAATTCCCAGAATGGTACTATCTAGTGCATTGGCAGGGAAAAGACGAAGAGGAAGACCGAGGTCACGATGGAGTAATGCAGTTAGAGAAGATATGAGAAGAATTAACTTAAGGAACTGGGAAACAAAAGCGACTGACAAAAGGGAGTGGAAAAGAATAGTACATCAAGCCATGGGCCTACTAGGCTCGTAGTGCTTACATATTATAATATCAGTTTTCTAATATTATCCAGTTCCATATCCAGTTCCGAATCCAGTGGTTATATTTCTTCCGTATTGTTTAGTTTCGCTTCCAGTGATTGTATTTTTTTTCTTGTTTTTTTTTAAATATTTATTTATTATTTTATTACTATATTTTTTTATTGTGCTCATAATAGATTGCAACATTGTCTACAGACATGAATGCAGTAACAATAAATAAAAAAATCGGAGATCCACACCCCGGATTTGAAATCGAAACCTCTGCTTTACGAATCCGAGATCCGAGGTCTACCCACTAGGTCACTAGGCTATCGCTCTTAGACAATATTTTTTCCTGAAACGGGGAACTTTTAAAGCCGGGTCTAGACTATGTAACAAAACATGCTAATAACAAAATTGTACAACAAATTTGTTGTACAACTTTGTTATGTAACTTGTTATAATATAGCATGAGTATCCAGACTATATAACAAAAAACAAAACAACAACATGCGCATAAATTTTGCAGCATTTTAGAAGGATAGCTGGTAGGTTAGGTAGTATATAAAATTGCGTCATATAAGTATGGAGGATCTCTTCATAGCAACAGCAGCTTGTGTAATATTGTGGAGGCGACACCGGCGTGTTAAATTAATATTTTGGATGTGTCCTTCATTAGCAGCTCGAGCAAAATATAGGTAGTGGTACAGCTCTTTTAGCTGATCTGGAAAGAGATAACATAGACCCATCGACAGGAGACATTAAATGTGATGGCAGTTTTAAAAACTTCTTAAGAATAGAAAGTTATGATTTTGAATTTCTTATAAATGAAATCGGCCATAAAATAGGCAGGAAAGACATTTCGAGATGCAATTCCAGTAAGAGAAAGATTAACAGTTATATTATTAGCAAAGTATATTTTTTAACCTTTTTACTCATTGTTTCAGAGAGGAAGTATAACATTTCTGTAAAATTTAATTCCTCAGTATTATCGTCTTCACCTGTTCATGATTGAGTGTCACTGTCTGTTTGAATTGGTGTAGCTGGAGAAGTAGCGGATGTAGGTGTAGTAGACGGAATAGAAAGGCTCAGATATATTGTATGATTGAGTGCCTGTTTGAGTAGCTGATGAAGCAGTCTGCATCTGTGTAGCGAATGAAGTGAATGTTACAGGTTTTATGTCTGAACACTCTGCTCTGTAGAGAATAGTATTTATGTCAAATTTAGAGTTGATTTGCACCGATTTGCTGTTAAGGTTCCGCGTACTGCTTTTCTTTTGTTGGCTTGAGTTAGAGGCGTACGTGCATTAGTTTTAACTACAGTTTCTGTATCTATTTTCACTTCTATTTCAGTCTATTCATCGTGTTTTTTATTTGTTTTTTAAATCAATAAATGTAGCTCATCCCATAGCAGTCCCATAATACTCGTTACTTACGAAATAGCTCAATTAAATGAGTAGTCAGTTCTTTCGACAATTTCATCGCGTAAATAACCCTACGTGAACAGAGCAAAGAAAAATCTAGCACAATCACTCCAGAATGAACAAGGCGATATGACTCCAACGGTTGCTGCTCGCGTAGGTACTATGCCAGAGAAATGTTTCAATAACATGTTTTTAGGTGTAGATCAGTCGCGGTGCGGTTTTATAACTTTCTTTGATGTTTACCGACATCTGTTGGATAACATAAAACATGCTATATAACCAGAAAAATGTTATACAACACTGTGTTTTAAAACTTGTTTATTTAAAATTTTGTAACAAGTTACAAAACTTTGTTATTTAACATGTTTTGTTACATAGTCTGGACCCGGCTTAACGGTAACTTCTTATAGGTAATACACTACAATTTCTGAATATTTTTTCTGAAATCTATCGAATGGTACCAAACACGACCCCCACGGGGGTGGGGGGGGGGGTTACTTTAAAATCTTAAATAGGAACTCCTTTTTTTATTTCAGATTTGGATTCTTTGCGTAAAAATAAGCAACTTTTATTCGAAACGTTTTTTCTAATTACGGATAGGTGGCGCTATAATCGGAGAAAACGGGTGTTGGAAATGGAAAATTAAATTAAAATATGGAAAGTCCCCACTAAAATGGAAAATTTTACTTAACTTTTTTGGTTTTAGAACCTAATAATCACAACCCAATAGGTCCTCAAAGCGCTCGAGTGACTGCACATTTAGCATACTTTGCTCCCCTACTATATATGTATTATAAATAATATGCGAAGTAATTATTAACCCAAACAACCATAATTCAACTTTTATTTACTAATAAAGAACTGGACGAAAGTGTCACATCAGCTTTTATGAAACACATGAATATTTCCATAAAAAGGTAAGTGATCTGCTTGAAATCGATATTCCCAAAATCATCTAAAAATTGTTTATACTTGAGTACTTTGAGACTTGTATGAAATGTGAATACCGAAATACGATTAGGAATCTCCATTATGTAATTTTTAAATAATACATAATTCTTAGGAAATGAAAGGTATTATACAAACGTGTTAAAAAATACTACCTACTGAAATTTTTTGATGGCAATAAAAATGATGAATTGGTTTATCGAATTTATTTTTAAGGTGATACAGTAGCGATCAACAGGTAGCCAAAACGCGTTCCAAGATTGAGGCTGTAATTTTGAATATTTTTTCGAGATATTTGGCACACGTATTTGTAATATAATAAAGAATGGCGGTACAGAGCCCAATTTGAAAAATATATTAATATGTGGAAATTACTCTGTAAATAAATACGATATTAAAAAAACGAGTCTGTACCGCCATTAAAAGAACAAAAAAATACACTTTCTTCAAATAAACTTTTTTATCAGATGCCTAGATTTTGTGTCATTTTGGAACTACTAATGAAATAAAAAATTTTAGTAGTTCCAACATGCCACAAAATCTAGGCATGGGATAAAAAAGTTTATTTGAAGAAAATGTATTTTTTTGTTCTTCTTAGTGGCGGTACAGGCTCGTTTTTTTAATATTGTATTTAATTACAGAGTAATTTCCACATATTAATATATTTTTTAAATTGGGCTCTGTACCGCCATTCTTTATTATATTACGAATACGTGTGCCACATATCTCGAAAAAATATTCAAAATTACAGCCGCAATCTTGGAACGCGTTTTCGCTACCTGTTGATCGCTACTGTTTCCTCTTAAGTAAAATATGTCATTTGGATATTTTTTTAAACTCGATAGATCCTAGGGACATGTCGGTAGATCGGTAGGATCATCACTTTTGGGAGTTTTGGGAATATCCCAATTGACAACGCAATATACACCGACGCCGTCTACAACGAGCGACGAATCAGAGATGCCAGATTGGGGTACTTTCGCCCATTTTTAGGGTAATTTGAAAGCACATGGGAAAATTTTTATAGGTTGAATTGGTTGGGGAATTTTTCGGGAGGAAAATTGAGCAAACTGAATTGCAATATAAATGTATGTAACATATAACATTATATTAACATTATAACCTATCGAGTATTTGCTTCTGATTAAAAAAACCGAAAAATGGTTTTTGGAACAACCGCTTTTTTTGACCAGTTATAACCGTCAGGTTAAACCGTAAGTAAAAAACCGGTATAACCGAAAACCGGTTTTTTGTTCAACAACCGCCATCCCTACCTTGGTTGTTACAAATACAGTTCGCTGGAATAAGTTTTACCCCCCTTATTAACTTATTTATTTTTAGCACATAAGAAAAACGCTCGGATAGGTCGATTTTTAAAATAATCATAGTATATTATAGCGTCAATGTTTCGAACTTTACGCGATCCCTCTTCTTCAGGTGACAGGCACAACTTTGATTTTTTTAAATAGGAAAGTAAGTACATCATGTGACACCTCATTTAAAGGCTTTTTTCTACAACCGTGTTAAAAATGCAATTTTTAGAACTCCATACGTGCGTTAAAAATGCTACTTTAAGGCAGGGCCGGTTTTAGGGTTCTGAGCGCCCCTGGCAAAATAAAATTTGGCGCCCCTTCATATAAGAATATACAAATTTACTGCAAATATAAAAAAATAGGAAAAAATCAAAATTTTACCATAAAGAACTATGTAAAAATATATTTATTTAAAAAATAGTAGGATAGTTATTACTTATAACTTATCCAACATAGGGCATAGCATAGCGAGCACATTTTAAGTTCAAGCGACGAAGAAGCGAGGTAAAAGATAAATGCACATTATCAACAACCAGTAAAAAATGTGTATAAATAACTATTTAGATGGAAAATAAGCCACAATTAAATTGAAAAAAATAATTTTATTATCGTTTCGACGCCCAAATCGGGTGTCGTTGTCAAAATATAAAATACTACTAAATTAAACAAAAATGTTCTGGCTTAGTAAAAAATTCGTCTAACAATTTATTTAATCTGACTCATTTATATCATTTAGTGTGTATAAATCTTCTACAAGACCAAAAAACATGTTGATTGTGCGCAAGATATAGCTGCATCCCCAGTAACTAAATTGAGGGAGTGGCATCCACTTAGCATAAAATAGCATGCGGATATTCTTTGCAAACGCGAGCTTGTACATCTTTATTTTTTCTCTTCCTTTTAGAGCCGTTGTGATATCCTTGGCCTTACAATCATCTATGCAAATTCAAATAAAATCATTCATTATTTTTTTTTATTATCTCATGAGCTTTTTATTATCTCTATGACTCGATACCTATAGAACCAAGCTATGGTTTTAGGTATCGAGTTACTAGGACAAACAATATGCTGCATACTAAAATTAAACCCGGTACTGTGGGATAAGAACATCAGTATAAAAACAAAAAGAAGAATATAATATAACACCATGACAAAAAGTATTCTGAATAATGGGTGTGAAAATTGAATAAAAAATACGAAAACCAAATGCAAAATAAGAGCAACAGAGATCGAATACCTAAGTAGAAGCTGTAGAAGGGATAGAATAAATAACATAGAGATTAAGAAAATAATGGTAATGAATTCAAGGGATAATAGACAACATAGGACAAAAGAGATTAACCTGGTACGGATATGGCAGAAGAGCAGACCAAAATCGTTGATAAACAGAATAACAGATTGGAGCCCGATAGGAAGAAGGAAGAGAGACAGACCCCGAAAATCTTTTAGAGATAAAATGGACGAAGCAATATTAGAAAAGAAACCTGCAGGACTGGAAAAACAGAAAGAACTGAAAATAACGGTCAAGTGAAATAATACAGGAAAAACTATGGAAATCCAGGGTGGTCAAGAAAAAACAGGATGTTTCTAAATAAATGCGACAAACTTTAACAGTTAATTCTATATGAAAAAATAATGACAGTTTGCTCTATAAGCGTATGTCAGCAAATACTTCGTTTCCGAGATATGGGGTGTTGACATTTTTCTTACAAACTGACGATTTCTTTATTGTTCTAAAACCGGTTCAGATATGCAAATGAAATTTGATGTGTTTTAAGAGGTAATTATTGCGCATTTTTTGACATAAAATTAATAATTTTATATCTACTGTTGAAATGGTGTGAATTTTTTTAAACAAAAACATAGTATGCCACTGAGATATTTAAAATAACAAATCATTTTGGAATTACTCGTTCAATTTATGATATATACAAAAATCTATTATTCCTTTTTTTCATACGTCGTTCGTGCCGTTTTTATCCAAAAAGTGAAACATCTTAATGCGTACAAAGTATTCGAAATAAATTTCTATATATTCATATTATGAAAAAGAACTTGTCAATTCTAATTCATATAGATATACCTGATTTGTTTTTTTTTATTTCAAATTACACACCCACGGACACACGACAATGTTGATAAAGCAAAGTTTACAGAACAGGAAGACAAAACTATTTAACCATTGAGGCTATAATGACAAGCAGCAGTATAATAATATCACTGACTATTCATAAATTTGTTGATACTTCGTAAATCTGATCTTCGTGTATTTTAAGTATGTATGTATAACATTGTAATACCATAAAAGTGATAGGTATTACCTGACAAATGACCTTTAAAAGCCATAACAATTTTTAGGTTGCATTATTTTTATTAGAGAATTTTTGTGAGCTAGAAATAGTTTTCTTATTGTTACAATTATTTAATATTAATTGTCTTAGGAGTAATATTAGCCCAAAGATAATCTATAAAGTCCAAAAAAATAGTGAATGTAAAAAATATTATATTTTTTTGTTTAGCTAATGCCTCGGCAACTAATGGCCATTAGCATGGTAGGTACGGTAATTTTGAACAGTTAGGTACCTAGTTTCATGTGTAAGTAGTGTGTGTGTTGAGTAAGTGGCTTGTTACTTTGCAATGTCGACGTCATTGTCTTTGCAAAGGGACGCTAATTGTATCCGAACGTCTGCGGTCCCTCCGGTGAGAACCGATCCCACGAGGACAGAAACTATTCATTTATTAATTTATAATAAATGAAAAATTTCCGACCCTGGTGAGATTCGAACCCACAACCTTTCGGATTTTTTCGATCCAAAGTCAGGCGCTCTTACCACTGAGCCACGGATAGGGGCAAATATTATATTTATATATCAGCGTCTCTCAAAATTTGGCGCCCCCAAATTCTGGCGCCCCGGGCGGTCGCCCGGCTCGCCCGCCCCTTTATCCGGCGCTGCTTTAAGGCACTAGTACTTTAAAATTTTTATGGCACTGCAATTCGTATTGATCGTATAGGCAATTTTGATGTAATATCAAAAAAATATAAAAATGGAATGTCAGTCAAGTTCAAGTAAAAGTTTTTGTAGATATTGTCCTGTAATTACGTTTGTAGAAAAAATATTGCATGATATGCGTGTTAAAAAGTGCATTTTTAAGGCACGCATGTGAAAGTTTGCAGAATGAGCGACAGCGAGTTCTGCAATTCACATGAGTGTACTTTTAACACTTATATCATAAATAACTATTGAAATACTGATTACAAAAATTTATAGTATTTTAAGCCTTTCTGAGAGCATATGCGCAAAAATTTCGCTCGAATTATTTTTAAATGCGTTCATTTTTTTCGAATACTGAGAAAACCTTAAGTATTTTTAAAACATTTAAACGCAGAAAGAAATATTACTGTATTATCCATGGTCGAAAGTCCTTGAGAATTTCTATAATATTTATTTTAATAAGTCACTGGAGTGAAAAAAAAATAGTCTGATTTTTAATTTTAAATATATATTACAAAAGAAACTTTGTGTTCATTATAAGGGACTTTCTGCCCTCGGGAATAATGTAGTCTTCAATTTTGCGTTTAAATTTTTTAAAAATACCTATTAGTTATCTCAGGATTCGAAAAAAATAAATGCGTTTAAAAAGAACTCGACCGAAATTTTGCGCCTACGCTCTCAAAAAGATTAAAGTATTAAACATTTTTGTACTGTTTGAATTTATGCGACGATTGACGATCCACTGTTTTAAAGATTGGTTGAACAGATGTTGCCAGTTGTATGGTCCTCACTATGTGTATCGTAAGTTATTCAACAGGGCATAGAATATACATGGTTAGAAAATATACGCCAAAGTCAGCGCCTCTATGCGGAAAATCTCTGAACTAAAAATTGATGTGGACCATACAAAGTGAGGTCCCACTTTTTTTTGTAAAAAAACAGTGTTTGCTATCAGTACATGTCTACGAAAAAGTCTTACATTGATTGACTAAGTGAGGTCCGTATACTGGACCTCACTTTGTACAGGACCTCACTTCAACCGCAGTTTCTTTTGATATGTGGCTCACTTCATACGCTGGGAGTAAATATATATATATATATATATATATATATATATATATATATATATATATATATAAAAAACAAAAGATGTAAATCTTTGAAACACACTCAGTGATCAAAAGATCTAAGTTATTGGTTTACCGACATTGGATGTGTGAATTGTTCGTAAGGGGATTTTTCCACATTCTCTATTTCATTTGTTTGATATATATATATATATATATATATATATATATATATATATATATATATATATATATATGAATATATCGAGTTTTTTAAACAATATTTTAAAAATATGACTACTACAATGACATTTCGATCCCATTTTAATTAAAAGTTACCATACTAAAAATTTATATTTTATAAGTTAATTATTCTTTCGAAACATCATTACTTTCATTAATTTCATTAATTTTTTGCCATTTTAAATATTTTCTTTGATCTATATGGGTTTAAAATCGATTACAAAATGATTTTATGACAGGGATTGAAACAACAATACGATGGCTTAGTTTGAAAACCTCGTATCTCATTTTACAGAAAACTTTACAGGATGAACTTTGAACTGAATTTCTGTATACTCTAACCTAGGAACACGAAACTATTTTTACATATTTTTGATTCTGAACACATTTAGATCGTTACACATAAATTTTTCACATACATTTTAGGTGAGAGTATGGAGAAATTCAGTTTAAAGACTCTCGTGTAAAATTTTCTGTAAACTGAGATACGAGGTTTTCACACTAAGCCATCGCAATATACAGTTATAAACTTACAGTTAATAATAATGTAAAATTATAGTTAATAATTTTATATTGTGTCCTATATAGATATAACAAAACCGTGGTATTATAAAAAGAACTTTTTTATAAAAGTGTAATTTTTAGACTGTTAACCAGGGGTTCCCAACCGGTCGTACGCGTACCACTGGTGGTACACGGGAAGATTTCAGGTGGCACGCGTCACGTGCGTAAACCAAGCAATCACGCTGCGAAACTGCCAGTGCACTTATTGTGTTTCCATATTAAGCTATGAAATAATTTTTGGTGAACCCTGTGACTTCAAAAGATTATGACAAAAAACCTAAACCGCAGGCCAATCGGAAATACCACGAAAGCTACTTACAGTGTGGTTTTATAGTGAAGTCTGTCACAGAAAATGGTGACAATCCTATTCCTCAATGTGTTGCTTGTTTCGAAACTATTTTGAACCATAGGATGAAGTCTTCTATGCTGATACGCTACCAACACACAAATCACTCTGATGTGGTTGGTAAGTTGATCGATTTTTTTAAAGAGAATCTACTTTTTTTAAGAAAGAAAATAAATGAATGACTAGCTTTGTAAATATGATACTAACTTAATGAAGGCGTTGTAGATAGAGATAATTTGTTAGATATAGAATTTTAAAGGATAGAAAGCCTCACACAATAGGTGAGACCCTTTTACTACCGGCCGCTGTGGAAATAGCCCAAACCGTATTAGGAGAAAAGGAAGCCAAAGAAATTTAAAAAATACCATTGTCAAACAACACAGTGAAAAGGCGAATTATTGATATGTCTTCCAATATTGAAGAGCAACTTGTTTAAAACTTCAAGAATTCACATATTTTGCACTTCAAGTAGACGAAAGCATTGATAAAGCAAACATAGCACAGCTACTCGTATTTGTACGATCTCTATGAAGAAGCTATAGAAGAGTTTTTGTTTTACCACTACAGAGGAACTCGTATGTCAAGTAAATTGACAGAGCTAACAGTAAAACAAAATTGCTCCTGAATGCCGCAGTACACATTGTGTCATACACCGAGAAGAATTAAAATTATAAATAATTAGTAGATATATTTCTAAAAAATCGGGGGGGAACCTTCATTCTAATTTGCATAAAATACACGATGTGAAAGAAAACAACTCGACTGGTACATATAAGCGATAATAAATTTTCTACACGACCAGTTTGTTTGGGAATTTTAAAATATTTCTAGACCTTTTTGAAGAGTTATTGGTGTTTTGCTCTGCTAATTTTTTGGAAATAATAATAATTGGGGATTTCAACATTGATTTTAAAAAATCTTCTAATGAACTCAGAATTTTCCGTGATCTAATTTCTACTTTTGGCTTAACAATAAATATTAATGAATATACTAGAATAACAACTAGATCAGCAACTTGTTTAGATAACATCTTAACAAACATAAACAGTGGGATAGTTGGTTGTGGAATTGTGGACCCATGTATCTCTGATCATCTTGCTCAATTTATTAACTTAAAAATAAAATCTGAAAAAAATCATAGTGCAAATACATACACAAGACGTATAACGAGTAATGGCATACTGAAGTTGAAACATTTGTTAAATAACGTTGATTGGTCTTTAGCTATTTCTCTCAAAACAGCAACAGAATTAGCTCAATTTATTACTGAAATGTATCAAAAGTTAACTGAAATCAATTTTTCATTAAAAAAATTGCGAAGTCAGAATAAAGCTCCAATTTCTTGGTTTGATGATGAATTAAAACTTATGCGAGAAAATCTTTCCACAGTCAAGGTAATTGCTGACGTTACAAAAAATTATAGTGAATATAATAAGTTTAAGAAGCATTATAGATCAACAATATCATTAAAGAAAAAACTAGCTTAGGGGTATTTCTTTTCAAATTCTGAAAGTATATCCCGTGACAGTTGGAAAGTTATAAACTATCACAGAAATAAAGGTCAAAATAAAAAAGTTAGTCCTAGTACGATCTCATCAAACGATTTCAATAATTACTTTACTTCAGTAGCTAAAAATATTAGAGGTTCTTTCAGTTCTACAAATGAAAATGTAGCTATAGATATTTTAAAAATGTACACTCTCCTTGCCACTCTTTATTTTTACTACCTGTTACTGATATTGAAATCAGAAATGTTTTGCGTGGCTTGAAAAATTCACATTGTACAGATTTTTATCTTTTAAACAAAAAAATAATTGTCGAAACTATTGATATTCGATGGCTAAAGTGTAAAACCTATTAAGTCGAATTTTATAAATTTTACAGGAGAGACAAAAAACTGATTACTTTTTTTAATAAGGCGTTCCCGTTTTGGTGTTAGCGATATAAAAAATTATAATTACACCTCTTTTTAATGGTATGCAAGTACATTAAATTGGATTTGATTTTTCAAAAAAAATCGACTTACGAGGTTTTGTTGTATTTTTTTTAAATCATTTTTCAACTTGCGATGTTTTGACATGAAAAGTATTATCTGGTTAAGGATTTTAATACAATATTTTGTTTAATTAGATGATTAAAAAATATTAATGAAACAATACGAACACAACTAAAAACTTTATTCGACAGAAATACAAAAAAAATAAAAAAAAGTTTGAGTTAGTGAGATAAGTTGTCGTAGAATAGCCTAAAATCTTCTGGAATATAGTTTTTTAATTCTTGAAGATGTTTAAATTTATCAGGCTTAATTTTTAGAGGAGCGTTATGCAATTGGGGTATATCCAAATTATCTTGAATTGCTCTTGTACGCCTTGGTAATGGTGTCCAATGGTCCTGGTATAATAATTTATACTCAATCACACCATCACAACGGTATGCCAGTGCTCTAAGATCAGTTACTTTAGGATCTCCCTTAGTATTGCCAGGACGAATTGAAGAAAATGTTTTGATTACCGAGTAATCTTTAAAAAAGGAATAATTTAAGTAGTCAACTTCATAAGGATCTTTTGCCTTAGCAGACCTACAAATGTCAACATAGCATCCCGGTACATACACGACACGATTTCTAAGTTTACACTCAATACACGCGTGAATCGAGTCACACTCCATTTGAGTATGACCCTTTTCTAGATAATATTGAAATATTTCTACACCTGATGTTCTTGATAAGTAAGAAAGAGCATTCGAAAGCGTAACATTTCGAGTTTGGTAGCAGCATCCGTCGCTGAAGCAAACAACGGATTTAGTAGCAGGAGATAAATTTCTTTTGATATAATCTATGATAATGGAAGTGAACTCGTTTGCTTCAACCCCACCTGAACCCTCATGCCATACATAGCAATGGCCTTTGCCAGTGGATAAATTATAGAAGCTATAGTTGTGAACATTTAGCTTCATTTTATAATATGCAGCTGATACTTGTAATCTTGGTGCTGTTAATATTGCCTGTGCATCCATAGTCAAAACAAGTTTACTGTTGTCCTTACTAGCCTCTTCTTTTAGTTTTTCCTTTTCAGCACGAGCTAAATTTTTTTTCTCCAAATGCTGCTGAAACTGTTCATCATTTATTTTGCCGACAGAATACCCAGTGCAAGTGTCGCACTGATCTTTCCTTAAAAATAAAAATTCTTGTAACAAAAAAAAACGTTTTCTATTGTTCTGTATGCTTAACTTACTTTGGCTTAAATAAGGCTATACGTTGCTTATCGAGCTCCTGACGAAAAGTTGTATTATTCAGTTTGGCTATCTTTGCAGCCACACACTCATTGGTATAAAATTTGTATAGTTCATTAACGCTGGTCCACTGTGTATCTAAATACAATTTATTAGTGTCTTTCCTACAGTAGTGGCTCTCCATTTTTGGAATTTTCTCTAAAAACTGGATTAGGAAGGCTTTATCTTCGGATATCTTGCCTTTTCTTGAACTCTTTGTAGTTTGAACTGCAATGTTTTGTTCTCCTTGACTAATCCAATTTTGCACACTCCATTCGCCTATACCTAATGTTTGCAGAAACATTTTCTTGCATACCCGTTTTCGAGAATTAGATTTCTTAAGGAAAAAAATATACGAAGTACTTCGTTGCTTTTCTGGAGTAACTGAAATGCAATGAAGGTTTGTAAAATGTGATTTACGGAAACAAATTTTTATAAATACCTGTTCGATGATACTTCACCGGTTCTTTATCTACAAGGCTGGTAACATAAATTTTCTTCTGATTCCAGTCCAAATTTTTCCAAAACATATTGAAAATATTTTTTCTGTCGTCGTCTTCAAAAATATTGCAAAAAAATTTTAGAGATCTTTGCGAATTCTTACATTGACATGGAGGTCCCATCTTTCGCTCGTCTCGTTCAATTTTTTTATACTTGTTGTCATCTTTATCTAGTTGACAGGATTGGTATGATTCTCCCTTCATTCTTTTCAGTTTATTTTTATTTCGTTCCAAGTTTAAATAATTGACGTCAGATTTCCTTGATCTTTTTCTCATTATGGGCGATGTTACTGTTTCTGTCTCATTTAGTAATTCATTTAGCGACTGGTTATGTGTTTCTTCATCTGATTCATTGGACTCGGTTGATGCCATATATTCCGATCCACTATCTTGGAAAGGTTCGCTATCGGAATTTTCATCTTGAAAATTTGGCATATCAGTGGTTATGTTTACGTTATTTGATACCGCTGATGGTGGTTCCTCGACCACGCTATTAACTTCTTGAGGTTCATCTGAGCTGCTACTCTGTATTGTACTGTAAAAAACATCAAATTCATAACCAATAAATTATTAAAATATGAAATTAAACTAAATTAAGAATACCTACCTTAAAAATTTAACAATTATTTTAAGAACTCAATCATCAGAAGATTGATAGTACATAGTTGAATTCATTAATAATTAATTTAACTATTGATAAGAACCTGAGTTCTTGAAACATTTGTCAAGATTTTAAGATAAGTATACCTAATTTAGTGGAATTTTACATTTCAATAGTCATAACAATCACTATAAAATTCATAACCAATATTTTCATAATCTATTTTATAATTCAATGGCATAACGTTAACTCTTATAATTCACGTTTGCATAAAAGTATTTTATAAACAATCATTATTTGCTTTATTGTAATTTACACCATGCCCTACTTTTTCAGTGAGAAAGAAAGCAGACTTAACCTCAAACGATAAATAATAATAAAAATATAAGAAAAAGGCAAAAAATCACTTACCCATCTGTATCAGCTTGCAACACTAAATTCAAAATTGTTTTTCCACGACTACAAGACATATTTTTCAAAACAAAACAACAAAACTGCGTTTATTCACAAGAGTGAAACACAAAACCTAAAAAAACACTTGCCGCATTCCGGTAAAACCTCACAACATTGTATTACTACATAAAATATCCGAGCAAATGTAAATATAAAAAACTCGTAAGTCCTACTTAATAGGTTTCTGCTTTACACTTTTTGCTAAAGAGTTTTTACTAGTTTTTGATAGATGTCACTAGAGGTCTTAAGTTGAAATAGACTTTTATGAGGATTTGTAGTTTAATAGATAGCAATATATAAAAATTATTGGTAAATTAATCCCAAAACTGGAAAATTTTGACTTACGAGGTTTTGCACTTTAGCCATCGTATTGTTATTGACAAATTAGTTTTACTTTATAATAATTGCCTTACTGAGGGGATTTTCCCTGATGTACTAAAAGTAACAAAAGTGTTGCCACTATTCAAAAAAGGGTCTTTAGATGAAATTGGAAATTACCGTCCCATCTCTATCATTCCCATTTTCGGTAAAATTTTTGAAAGCATTCTTAATACTCGTTTGATAGAATATCTAGATAAACACAAAATACTTCACTGTAACCAATATGGCTTTAGAAAAAAGTGCAGCACTACACAAGCTATACAGAAAATTGTGAGAGATATAGTCGACGGCATGGAGGAAGGTCATTTCGTGTCTTTGACATTGTGTGATTTATCCAAAGCTTTTGACTGTGTTTCGCATAAATTAATGTTGGAAAAAATGCATAAATATGGTATAAGGGGAACCACTCTCAATCTATTTAGATCTTATTTAACAAATAGAAACAGGCAGTTTTTCTTAATAATAGCTATTCTGATTTGAACACGGTCGAATACGGGGTTCCTCAAGGTTCAATACTAGGACCCACTTTGTTTCTTATTTATCTGAATGATCTATTTCACTACACTTTTCCCATAAAATGTGTGTGCTTTGCAGATGATACCACTCTCATAAATACTGATATTAATCATCATAATTTGAAAATTAAAATAGATAGTGATACTCAGAAAGCAAAAAACTGGTTTTTGCATAATGGTCTGAAGCTAAATGAAGACAAAAATCAGAATTTGATGTTTAGTTCTGACCGGAAGTATGTCTTAGGAAATAGTGTTAAACTCTTAGGAATTTTCCTAGATGATAATTTGGACTGGAGTGCTCATACAGACTACTTAAGTTCTAAACTTGCTACAACTATATTTTTGATACGCAACTTAGTTTTTATGATCCCTAAAAGTACCCTTAAAATGATCTACTTTGCACTGTTCCATAGCCATTTAAAGTACGGAATAACTGTTTGGGGTGGCTCTTGTCACGCAGACAGAATTTTTAAGTTACAAAAGAAAGTAGTGAGGATACTTGCAGGAGCAGAGTATAGGGAACACTGTAAACTTTTGTTTCAGAAGTTAGGTATTATGTCACTACCTTCACTCTATATATATGAGACGCTGATTGAAATTCATTCCAACAAAAGTAGGTTTAACATAAACTCCAACTTCCATGATCACCATACAAGATCGAGCGATGCTATTAGAGCACAACGTTTTAGGTTGACGAAAAGTATAAAAAACTCAACTGATGTTAGTTTGTACAATTTTTTGCCAGATGAAGTAAAAAATCTTCATTTACAGTCGTTTAAAAATAAAATAAAATCACACTTTTTAAAACATTGTTTTTACACAAAGACAGAGTACTTAGGTACCGCTTATAATACATTATAATAAGTACACTAGTTTGGTCAGGGTTTTTTGTCGATTATGACGATATTTCATGTTTTTAAGTTTATTTCATGTCTTTACGTTTTTACATAGTGTGTTAAATTGTTTAAATTTGTTAGTACCTGTTTGTATATCTGTTCATTATAATTTATAATATTTATCTTTTAAATTTTGTCAAAATTTTATAATGTAGGTACGTACTCTTTTGACTTGTCAAAAACAAAAGAAATTTTGTATATTTGATGAAATAAATTCTATTCTATTCTATTCTATATTATGCTAGATATTGTAGTTTCCTATTAAATAGGTTTTAGAAGATGAAACTTGGCAACTCTGTAAGTGCTAATTAAGGACATATATCCAATAAACCAGAGTTTCCCAACCGGTGGGTCGCGACCCACTAGTGGGTCGCGGGCAGATTTCAGGTGGGTCGCGGCGTGGCTCTTACAGTAGCTGAATAACGCACATATCTATCATCGTGGGTGAGGGATGGGTCGCGAATATGAAAAAACATCAGAAGGTGGGTCGCCAGACATAAAAGGTTGGGAACCACTGCAATAAACCATCAAATAACAAGTATGGTCTGGACACGACCCAACTTCTCGATATCAATTACACGAAATAACAGCCTTCTGTCCGATACTGATAAGTCATTATGTTTTAATTGAAGAGATCTTCTCTCTAGATGAGAAATGCGAAATGTCGAGAGATCACTTTAACTGCACCGAGCACGGAGCATTCAATTTTCTGGAAAGTTTAGAACTGGCAAGATGCCAACTCTTGAAGTTCATAAAAGTGGGACAGGCTTGTGGTAAGAATTGATCAAGTCGTAAAATACTCGGATAGTTTTTCTTGTTACTGTTGTAGCTTGAAAAGAAATCTAAATTTAAAGTGTTTTAGAGTTTCTACTTGAAAACGCCAACGAATAACTCGAGTATTGATCAATATTGAAAGATGCTCTAAAATTAACAGTTATTTATTTATTGCGGTTTAAATGAATAAGAGTGATTGATTCTCATTCGAAAGAAACATTTCAGACCAGGGCGCATCTGTAAAAATATTAGTAGGGGAAGGACGTCGAAGATGACGCACCTAAGCAAAATACATTTTATTTAAGGGTAAAAAATATTTAAGCTAACTTTGAATGCTACGAGCCTGTAATTTGGACATTTCTATAACCAATTTCTAGGACTATTTTTAAATTCAATAAAAGGAAGTATTTTTTATGCGGCTTTAAAAAAAACGCTTTTGCGCCATCTTACCTTCCACCGAGGGAAAGATGACGCACAGTGATGGTGAAGATGGTGCATGTAGGTATCTATATTAAAAGCGCAAGTGATATGAAAAGAAAATTTATTTTTTAATACTGAAAGTAAGAAAATGTAAACAAAGCTTTTTCAACATATTAACAAAAGTCACAAATGTAGTTTTCGGGACTTTTGGCTCCACTGCATTCTTTATGCACCCATTGTCCACAACTTGTGCATCTGAACCATGTTTCCGTCTTTTTGCCGAAGTCTCCACATAATATACAGATATCAGTTTCACCTCCCTCGTTGATTATGTCATCCAACTCATCGTCATTGCAAAGACCTTCTTCGTCAAAATCGCTTTCTTCAGTATCGCTATCCTCCAAGATTTTTTTGTTTATTTTTTGTTTGATTATTTTTTGTACTTTGGCTTTCCCTTTATTTTTATTTAGTTTTAATCCTGCATCATTAACCAATACTTGTCTGGTTACTTTTTTCTTTCCTTCTTCCGACTTCGCCAGTTTTTCTTTTTTTTATTCTCTTTTTCTTCTAAGAATTATTTTAAAGGGGTGCTTGTTAGAATTTCAGAATGTTGCTTTTGTCGTCCATATTTTCTTTTAATTTTTTTATTGGGCAAAGGAACTGGAGAAATAAGTGAAAGAGAATTATGTGGACGTTTGGTTATTTCATTTTGTTTTGTGGGGGTTGTGTGACGACTTTCAGGAGACTGTCGGCTGGTTGATGGACGTGGTAATTCTGGTTCTCTTATAGATGGTGTTGTTATTAGTGGAGGTGTTCCCTGAGGTGCAGGTTCAGGAGAAACATCTCTATCCAAGCTATCATTGTTTAAATTATCAGCAGGAAAAAAGTCATCTTCTGTGAACTTATCAGAGTTTAACGGAAAAATTCCGCACGTTCCGAAACCAGAAACGGCCTTATCAATATTTGCCACCTGATCATATGCTAACTTAAAAATCTCGGCGACATCATATGGAGTAATTTTATCTTCAAACTCTGAGTTGCTGATCTTAGATTTTAGAAAGGAATTGCAATGGCGACCATACGCATATTTTAATGCAGAAAAAAATTACACATCAAGAGGTTGTAATTTGTGGGATGTGTGGGGTGGAATACTAACCATTATAATCCCATTCTCTTTGCAGTAATTATAAATATCCAGTGAAATATGGCTCGAGTGATTATCTAATACTAACAGCACGGGATCATCTGGACTAGACAGGACTTTTTATTGGAAATGCTTCAGCCATAATAAAAACATAGACGTATTACTCCATCCATTATCCGTGCAGTTGTAAATCGCACCGCTTGGTCCATTTTTCTGAAGCTGTGGGCTCATCCTCTTCCTGGGAAATATAAATAATGGAGGTATGTAGTTACCGGAGGCACTGAACGCCATTATTACCGTGATATTCTTCCCTCGTTCCCACGAAGAAATGATTCCAAACTGCTTTACTCCTTTGGGTCCAAGTCTTTTACATGATTCTTTAGGAACCGTAGATATACCGGTTTCATCAACATTGTAAATGCGATCTGGCAGAAATTTATATTTTTCTTGCACTGTTTCCAAATTTTTAAAAAGCGGTCTACTTCTATTTTATTGATGGCTGTTATTCTATTAATGCTTGTAGCTTCTGGCTTTCTCAAGGAAATTTGAGGATTTCGTTTTATAAATCCTAGATACCAGTCTTTTCCAGCCATTTGTTTATTCTTATTAAAATTGTGTTTAATTTCATTGCGTTCTGCATAAGCAAATGCCATGGTTCTCAGCTCTATGCAAGTGATACCAAAAAATAAATTGGCCAGCTTGAGAACATGATCTAGTATCTCCTTTTCGTGATGTGCCGAAAACAGTGGGGCTCTACCAAGAGACTCTGATTTGACTTCCTTTAATAAATTTTTAACCTTAAGTTTTCTCCTCAATGTAGCTTCTGGTATTGAAAATGCCCTTGCCACTTCCCGAATTTTACGACCATCTCTACAAATTGCATTCAATGCTGCATTAAGAGCTGCTGCAGAAAATGATCCTCTCTGTGTTTTTCGTATATATTTTCCCATTTCTAAAAAAGAAAAAGATGCCTCAAAATGCAAAATAGACACTAAATAATAAATATTCTATACTCCATTGTTATTTAAGGTAATGAACTGAAAAGGCAAAGATGACGCACTATAACAGCAAAGATGACGCAGTCTGCGTCAACTTAGCCTGTTCAGCATAACCTACAAAAAATGGTTATCAAAATTATCCATCATCAAATACTTAACAGATAAATCCTCGCTAACTCAAAATAAATATCACCTACTCCCATGAATATGAAGAAAATCCAATGGAACCATTTTTAAACAACTTACCATTAATATTCGCAGTGTCAAAAATAACAAGAAATCAACGTGTATCGCGTTACTCTGCCTCACAGATACTAAACAGTACGAAAGCTGACCGATGAAGTTTTAAAGTAATAGTAGTTTCTAAAGGAGGGCGCCACGGGTATAAAAACTGAATTTAGTGAAGTACTTGATAAAATACAGAGGTGCGTCATCTTAGACGCTGCGTCATCTTCCCCGTCCTTCCCCTACATTTGGACGTTGAGAGGTAACTTATATTTTTTTTAGAAATTGCTTGAAAATAGCTCATATAATAATATATGAGGTATTCTTCCACTCAAAAAGGTTCGGAAGATTGTTTAAATAATCAAAATGTCAAAAAATGAAGGAAAAATTCGATGTTTTTCTTCGTTTTTTGTTTATAACTTTAAAAGTATTCATTTCCGAGAAAAACTGCACTGACATAAAAGTTGCGTAATTAAAGTTCCTACAATGTAGGATTAGCTAAATACACTCGCGATCATAAAAAGCGGGTCACTCGATGAGTTATTCAAGTTAGATTTCTCGAATTTTCTAAACTTGTTGTCTGATTTGAGTGATTTTTTTAATATGTTATAGCCTTATTCTTTAACAATATCGCCATAATAATATTGTTGCTAGACAGGTAAATTGTCATTTTATACCGGGTGTAACAATCATACTGGTGTTTTATCCTCAAAGTTCGAAACATCCCGTGGAATGTTTTAGCATAGATAAGATATTGAAATTAAAACTCAATTGTAGCCTTAGGCTTTCTTAACATTTTCTTTTTTGATTTATGTGTTTATGTTGGATAATAAAAACGTTAGGCACCTTAACAACTAACCATGTTCTTCATCAATACAGGGTGTTTATAAATAAGTGCGACAAACTTTAAGTGGCAATTCTGCATGAAAAAATAATGACCGTTTGCTTTATAAACGTATGACGGCAAATTCTTGGGTTTCGAGATACGGGATGTTGAATTTTTTCTTACAAACTGACGATTTATTTATTGCTTTAAAACCGGTTGAGATATGCAAACAGAATTTGGTAGATGTTAAGAAGTAGTTATGGCGCATTTCTGACATACAATTAAGAATTTTATATTCACCATTGGCGTGCATACGGGATGTATCTAAAATGTTTATACCCGTATGCACGCCAATGGTGAATATAGAATTATTAGTTGTATGTCAATAAATCCACAATAACTGTATCTTCAAACCTACCAAATTTCATTTGCATATCTCTATTGGTTTTAGAACAATAAATAAATCGTCAGTTGGTAAGAAAAATTTCAACATCCCGTATCTCGGAAACGAAGCATTTGCGGACATATGTTTATAAAGCAAACTGTCATTATTTTTTCATACAGAATTACCCCTTAAAGTTTGTCACACTTATTATTTAGAAACACTCTGTATTGATGAAGAACATGGCTAGTTATTAACGTGCTTAACTTTTTTATTATCCAACATAAACAAACAAATCACAAAAGAAAATGTTAAGAGAGCCTAAGGCTACAATTTAGTTTTAATTTCAATATTTTATCTATGCTAAAACATGCCACAGGGTGTTCCGAACTTTGAGGAATAAACACAGTATGATGGTTACACCCGGTATACAATGACAATATACCGGTCTAGCAACAATATTATTATAACGATATTGCTAAAGAATAAGGCTATAACATACTAAAAAAATCACTCAAATCGAACAACAGGTCTAGAAAATTCGAGAAATCAAACTTGAATAACTCATCGAGTGACCCGCTTTTTATGATCGCGAGTGTATTTTAAAAGTTGTCACCCTTGTTGCAAAATAGCAATAATTGCGAAAAAAAAAACAAAAGAACAGGCAACCAAATAACGTTTACAAAGCGTTGAAAAGACGTCATAATTATCACCTTACCGCGTAATTTTTGTCACGTCTTAAATAGGTGATATAAAAAACGTAGTTTTTATGTCGTTTTTAGATCATTTTTCATTTTATGGTTTTAAAAATACACAATAATAATTATTCGTATGGGTACCTATTGTTGGTATTGCAATTTTTCAATTAACTGTTTTAAATTTAGCATATAGGCTAAGGTATACTTACTGTGTCAAAACTGAAACAAGATAATAAACTAATAAATAATTTATTAAAATTAATTTAATTAAACTCGATAACACATAATTAGTTCTCATTAACAGAAAATATTCACCAAAACAAAACACATAACCTCAAACCGGTTTCAAGAAGAACTATCACAAGAACTATTGCATTAAACTAACTCACAACTCACTTGAGAAAAACGAATAAAAATCTCATAATTAACACGTTTTTTTTAACTAAATATCTAAATGAAAAGTCCTTTTTTACCACACAAAACACGTAAACAATAAATGAAAAATTTGTTAAAACAATTTAAGGTTTATAAACGTCAATATACAAAATTATCAGGGTTGCCAGATCAGTTTTTACTTTTTTAGTAGTTTTGCTTTCAAAAATCAGTAGAAATCAGTAGATTCTTCTTAGGCCATGTAAATACAGTAAAACCTGCGTATTCCATCCCCTGTCAAAATCGATCACCTGTCAAAATCGGCCACCTGTACTAACGGCCAGTTTCAAAATCCTCAAAACCAATTATATGAAGATTTCCTTATTTAAATAATCCAATAATATCAGGTCATAATTATTATGACCTGATATTTACGGCCATCTTTATAATACGGACGCAGTCAAATAATCTCGTATTTTTAAAGCCCGTTTCTAGAAATTTAGCTGTTAATAACGGCCAATATATGTTGACAGATTTCAGTAGGTCACTAATTGGAGTTAAAATCAGTAGGTCCACTGAAAAATCAGTAGACCTGGTAACCCTGAACATTATAAGCATTAACCCGTTAAGCTTCTCCCATTTTTGTAATGTAAGACTTGGGCTGTCTGAAATACTCTGAAATAAAAACGTATTTTTAAATGTATTTTAACGTCATTAATCTTACGTATTTAAAATCACCTACAAAAGACGTTTATACGACGTAATGTTCAAACACGTGTATATATTCAACCAAAAGCTGACATTTCTTCGACGTTATTGACGTCACTTGGTTGCCTGGGTATTCGCATTTTACGTTTTTCCACCATTTATGCTACACTTAGGACCTTCATATTTCACCCAGAAAAACTTTATGATATAAAACCATACTGTAAATTTCATTAAGATCGGTTTAATAGATTTTGCAAAATAAATTTTGCAATCCAGTTTTCGCACAAAAATTTTTTTACACAAAGAAGAATGTGCCTCTCATTTGTAATTAGCAATATTAAAATCGGTTAACAAGCACGGCGTCAGGATTTTTTTAAATAAACATTAATTTTTGGTGCTACGCGCAGGACAGTGGATACGTTTGCTCTGATTGGGCATTCCAATAACCTTTGATAACGACTGATAAATTTTAATTTTTAGTACATTTTGATATAAATAAATAAATTTGTTTATTGCAAAATAAAAACGCATACCTACTCTGTCTTTTGAAATAACACTTAGCAAAAACTTTTTTTGTTGTTTTAACTTTTTTTGTTCATATATTTTAACTTAGAGAATAAAAGTTTATTATTTTTAAACATTTTAAACCTTTAAGGTCTAGGAACCTTAGCAAATCGAGATTATGATCTAGTGTAATCTGTAATGAACTATTTAAAAATAGTTGAACATTTGGCCCCAGAGTTCAAGCCCAACTTTAAGCCATTCAAGACCATAATGGAGAAGTAAAAAACCAACATATAGAGCATTGCAGAAATCTGGAAAAACTACTTCACAGAACTAGAGTACAATTATTATACTTCAAAAGATGCGCTATTCTCAGAATAGAGATACATGCAGATAAGATTTATCTGCATTATTTAATAATGGTGATAGTATGCAGCCCTGTTTAGTTTATTTTTTTTTTGTTTTGAACGCATTTAAATATTTCCGTGTAATTTAAATTTAACAAAATTTATTTTAACCTGTTTTTCTTTCTTCTTTTGTAAGAGATTTTATAATAGCCTCTGCTCACGCGTTGCTTTCCTTGGCAAAAATAAGACTTTTTTCGGCTTTATCTGAAAGTAGAAAATTCCTTAGCCGTTTATTGATTATATGTAACAGCATTTTCCCATCAAAAACCCTTTTCTTTCCCGAAAAAGTGTCCAACATACACTAAAAAGGAATACAATTAATTTAACAAGCATTATTTTTAGTATATCTTCGATAATGCTATTGTCTGTAAAACATTGAATTACCTTTCCTAATTCATTTGAGCTACACCTATGATACAGTCCCAAAACTTTGAATTTATATTAATACAAATAGTACATGCCTTATTTATAGAGATACACATTTAGTACATTCTTTTTGTTGAAAAACAACTTCGTAATTAACGAAACGATTTCTTTACAAGAAGACGAAGAAAATCTACAATGCTTTACTAAATCTCAACATAATAGCGAGAAAAATATTTTCACTTTTGAACAATATGCTGCCTAAATGATTAAAGAGAAAAAGTAATTTAATACTTGTGTTTCTTTATTACATATGTCTGTGTATTCGTGTTACCTTTGTTTTTGTTTACTCGAACGAAAGCACGCCTTAGAGATCGCTAAAAAACTTTAATATAATAAAACCAGGCCTTAGAGTGAGCAAACGCTTACTTGCACAGAGCGCAGAGCAGATAAAAACACCGAACGAATATTTTTCTTTCATTTTTGGCCAAGTTGAGCGAATCGCAGGCGGTATCGATCCCTCTCACCTACCTACAGGTGATGCCACCCTGCACCCTGCACCCCAATTTTCCCATTCCCATGCCTCCAGCCGAACATATGTACCCGAGAATTAGGAGGAGCTCTATCTTTTAACTTGGCAAAGCGGGATTGAAAAGTTTTAGGTGGGAATATAGATGGTATTTTTTCGTTTTGTTAAGTGACTGATCCGATGGAGTTTCGATTTTTTTAAAGTGTGGTAACATCTGATAGCAAATTCAAATACACGTTTAGGATATCAGGAGAAAGCTTTTTTGTTAGTGTAATTTCTTAAAATGTTTTTAACTTTCGTGATCAAATTGAATCATCTATTAAATATAATAGTCCTGTCGCCAGGGGGGTACAACGGCTTCCTTAATTCAGATGGAGTTACCCAGGTTTTTTTTATTTATTTTGACCCGTAGAATACGAATTTTTTGGGTAACAGTTGATCCGGATGTCGATAAGATTGTTATAGACAAATAACTTGAGGAATTACATAACAGTGATTTCTCGCAAAACAAAACATCTTTTTGTATTTTTTGGGTCATTGTAGGCAAAAAAATGCTCTGACAAGTTTTTTCGTAGGATGCATAGTTTTCGAGATAACCGCGGTTGAACTTTCAAAAAATCGAAAAATTGCAATTTTTGAACCCGAATAACTTTTGATTAAAAAATAAAGTAGCAATTCTGCTTACCGCATTTGAAAGTTTAAGTCAAATTATATCGGTTTTGATTATTTGCATTGCTAAAAATTTATTATTTTATTAGTAAACAAATCTATAAACACCTAGTGCGTGAGTGATGTTTTCAATGATTTCTCATTTAAAATCTAACGAGTAGGTAGAGTAGCTACAAGTGCAAGCGAGGCAATGTCTACGTAGCATGCGTTAAAACGCATGTATTAGACACGGGAAACACTATGTGTTTATAGCTTTGTTCAGCAGTAAAAAAATTAATTTTTAGCAGTGCAAATAATCAAAACCGATATAATTTTTCTTAAACTTTCAAACGCGGTAAGCAGAATTGCTACTTTATTTTTTAATCAAAAGTTATTCGGGTTCAAAAATTGCCATTGTTCGATTTTTTGAAAGTTCAACCGCGGTTATCTCGAAAACTATGCATTCTACGAAAAAACTTGTAGGAATATTTTTTGCTTAAAATGACCCAAAAGATACAAAAATATATTTTGTTTTGCGAGAAATCGCTGTTATGGAATTCCTCAAGTTCTTTGTCTATAACAATCTTATCGACCTCCGGATCAACTGTTACCCAAAAAATTCTTATTCTACAGGACAAAATATATAAAAAAAACTTGGGTAAGTCCATCTGAATTAAGAAGGCCGTTGTACCCCCCCTGGTGACAGGACTATAATATGTGTATGAAGAGAATGTTTTCACAGAAAAGTTTCTACAGAATTCTAATTCCATGGATATATTATATGCTTTTTATCTTTTTTTTTATAAACCTAAGGGGGACCGTTCGTTTCTGGTTATTTTCTACCATTTAGAATTTTTCTTTTCTCCTTTTCCTTCATCCCCCTCCTTTCATCTTTTTCAAGCCATTCCCAATATTGTCCAACCAGCTGGTGCTGGATTCTGGGTCTTTTCTTTCGTTTATCTGCAGGACTACACTCCATTAGTACCTACATTGTTCACTGTACTACTGCTGCTTATGTCCTACGCATCATCCTGTGAGATGTAGTAGCCCTATTAGTCCAAGAGGCAACGCTGAAAAAATTTCTCTGAATTTACTAAAGCTAGTTATTTCACAGTTGATTAATGTGATTGTGTAGAGAAACATACTGCGGTCGGTCAAGCGAAACGTAGAACAGGTGATACTGACAGCTTGTCAAAGTTGCTTACCTGCGGAGGTAATTAACTCCGTTTACTAAGGCTGAAAATCTGTACACACATTCTAAATTGCATATAAATAAAAGTTATTATAGTCGGTCAGCTGTATGACGGGACAGATCCGGTCGGTCGGTCCCAATGAATGTACAGGGTTATTCACTATATTTTGACACCCCTCTAAACTGCTTTATTTACAAATATGTAAAATACATAACTTATTCAATTTTTAAATTATGAATTTTTGACAAATATATTTTAAATACTATTTTTTTAAATGAGAATAGGGGTCGTGGGCTAGCTCATTTGAAAGGTTATTTAATTCTCCATGCAGTAATATAAACATTAAGATAATTATTTATACAGGCCGCCAAAAATTTTTTTTTAATTAAATTAATTGTTTAATTAATAGTTAAAAATTTTTTTTGGACACCCTGTATAAATAATGATCTTAATGTTTATATTGCTGCAAAGAGAATTGAATAACCTTTCAAATGAGCTAGCACACGACCACTATTCTCATTAAAAAATAGTCGATTACGTTATCACGCCCAGATGGATGACGTCACTAGTACGATGTATTTATATGTCAAAAAGTCATAAAGAAAAATTTGAATACCTTTTGTATTTTACATTTTTTTCTAATTCTGTAAATAAAGCAGTTTACAAGGGGGTCAAAATATAGTGAATAACCCTGTACATTCATTGGGGCCAACCGACCGGCTCTGTCCCGTCATACAGCTGATCGACTACAATAACTTTTATTTATATTCAATTTAGAATGTGTGTACTGATTTTCAGCCTTAGTAAATGGATTTAATTACCTCCGCAGGCAAGCCACTTTGACAAGCTGTCAGTACCACCTGTTCTACGTTTCGCTTGACCAACCGCAGTATGTTTCTCTATACAATCACGGTAATCAACTGTGAAAAAACTAGTGATTCAATAAAATTGTGTTTTGACTAGGAAAGTTTTGGGGTAGTTCTGATTTCTTTCATTATAAATGGATTTTGGGCTGCTGAATCCGAATATGAGGTTTGCGGACAAAATTTCAGCTTTTTTCCGCTTTTTTGCTTAAATCTCGAAAACTATCAACTTTTCGTAAATGGTTTGTTAACAGAAATTAAAGTACTTAAAATTATCTACAAACATCACTATTTACTTTTTTTTTCAGACGAAACGTTCGGTCTTAAGTATAAAGTTGAAAATTGTCAATTTTTAACGGTCTCAGCAAAACTAACTTTTTACATTGCAAAACTTTATTTTTTATTAGAATGCTGTCATTTGATAAATTTCTCCTAGTTTTCTGTACAAATAATAAATGTTAGTTTATAGAGGTATGGTATGTCTCTTGTGACAGCTTCCATGAGTCCATTCCGTCCTAAGAGGCCGGGAATGTCTCTGCTTTTCCCTTAGAGCCACAGAAAATCAGGCACAGATGGATTCACAGTTTCAGTTGATGTTAAAATTTCCTTCGGATCTTGATTTCTGATAACTTAAAAGTTTTCTTTTCAAAAGTACTCATCAGAGAGCAAAATCAACTTGAAAAAATATAACTAACTTAAAAAAATAATGCACTGTAAATTAACATTAAAAGTTTTCTTTTCTGTGATACTCCTCAAAACATTACACTACGCAAAGGCCGAGTCCGCACCTTGCACGCATGTATCTCGATTCGCTTCTTTTTTTTTCTGTTCTTGTCTGTGGCCACAAACGCTTCACCTTTTAGCACATACCTATAAGTGTTGCCACCAGTGCTACAATATAGCATATATCTAAAATATGTGAACAAATATATATGGCAATGGGTCCGCATGACCTGTCTTAGGTGCCAAGATTTTGAGGCTTTGGGAAGAATAATCTAACATTTTCGGACATATTTTTACGGCATTGGGAAACCAGTGAGCCTAAAATTTTATAAGCAACGCATATTTTCGGCTTTGGTAAATTGAGACTATAACACCTTGAAAGTATATATACGGCGGGTGGGAATACAGACCCACTTTTTCAAAAACATATATATGCAGCGTTGGGACAGAAAGGGTTAACGTACATACAATCGACGGATACCACACTTTTTACGTCATGGGTGGCATTTCTTGTACTGCACCAAAACATGCAATAGCTCCTAACCAATCCATTCCTCAGCCAAAAACTAAACCAGCACCTGAGGTTTATGGAAGTCAGAGAGCTGTTCAACTAATACATTTTGAAAGGACAAAACCTTAAAGCTTATCAGAAATCAAGATCCGAAGGGAATGTTCACACCAACTGAAACTGTGACTCCTTCTGTGCCTGATCTTCTGTGGCTCTAAGGGAAAAGCAGAGATATTCTCGGTATTTTAGGATGGAATGGATTCATAAAAGCTGTGAGAAGAGACATACTTTATTCATGTTATGAACTAACATTTATTATTTGTACAGAAAACTAGGAGAAACTTATCAAATGACAGCATTCTAATAAAAAATAAAGTTTTGGAATGTAAAAAGTGGGTTTTGCCGAGACAGTTAAAAATTGGCTATTTTCAACTTGCAATTTAGACCGAACGGTTCATCTGAAAAAAAGTAAATAGTGATATTTGTAGATAATGTTAAGTACTTTAATTTCTGTTAACAGACCATTTACTAAAAAATAGTTTTCGAGATTTGAGCAAAAAAGCGAAAAAAGCTGAAATTTTTCGCTTTTTTCGCGATTTTTTCAATGTTCGGGCAAGAATGTTGTTCTGAAGCTATTTTCTTGTGGCATTTTTATAATCAAGTATATTCAAATGGGAAATAAGCCACAATTTCTGGCAAGAAATTTTGTCCGCAAACCTCATATTCGGATTCAGCAGCCCAAAATCCATATATAATGAAATAAATCGGAACTACCCCAAAACTTTCCCACTAGGGTGCTCATAGAGTACAAATTCACTGAATCGTAGCTTTAGTAAATTCAGAGAGATTTTTCGGCGGTGCCTCTCCGTCTATATGTATTGTTTTAATATTCCAAGTATTGTCATGTATTTATACATTGTAGATGGCGATACTGCTTTCTGCTTATTGGTCCTGGTAGTGTTTTCGTGATGGAGAAGGCCTATTTTAAATAAGCGACTCTGCCACACGAGTCATGCCCGGCTCTAAATGCCTTACTGAGATAAACTATATTAAGTATTTCTTTCTTTCATGCTTCCAAAATCAGCAAAATATTCACAATGATTTTGTAATTTCACAGGCTTTATAGTATAGTAGTTTCATAGTGCTTTAGAATCCATTTTTTGCCTAGATGCTTTAGTTTTTCATTACATGTATCATCCACAACTGCGGGTCTATCGTTTTGTAGCCTGTTGATACATATCATCATGGAGTTATGTTTGTGTAAATGGAATAATTATTGTTAGGTGGTTTATCTCTCCCGATTTAGTCTGCTTCTAGTGTTTGTTTCGTTTATTAGTTCTGTTATTCACATGGAGTTAAGTAGGAACTTTTAGGGTTATTCATTTCTAGGTATATTCATTTTTGCCAGAGTTTCGATCCACTTTTCTTTTGTAGCTCGATTCAGCTGTTAAATCAGCTCGGAAACATAGCGTTGTCTAAATTACCTGGGAATAGCTTTCTTAGACATGTTGTTTATTATTTCTACAAATTTTTCTACAGATTTATGGTTCTGGTTCAAGACATAGTAGCTCAAAATCTATTAAGTCTACATACGTATTCTTACCTTAAACACAGAAAAGGAAACACTGCTTTGATAGTACCCATATCTGGGCAGATGTGGGGTCGCTAGGTAGAGGATCTACAGACTCCATATAGACCCTTTAAGCATTGGGTCAATATTTCTGTACGAGTATTGAAAAAATAGTAACCACTATTGTAGGAAAGCTGTACTAAAAATCATGAGCCATCTGCTCTTTAATTTAATCATGACATAATTCTTCAACATGTCAACAAAGGAAGAGGAAACAGATTTGGAAACAAAGAAGTAAAAATACTCTGTTATACAGATGACAACCAAGATGAAGTTAGTTTGCAATGGCTAGTCCATAAGAAAATAAGAACATAACATAAGAACAAAATAATTTAATATGATAATCTTATCTAATGAAACTAAAACAATAGTAATTAGCAATGAACCAATCCGATATAAAAGAAAGAAAATGCTTTGAAATTACACCCTACAGTTATGGAGACCTGGGAAAATAAGTGAGGTGAGGATCAAGTACAAGAAGCAAGTAGGATGACTTAATAATACTATATTTAGTATATGACTTAATAATACAGCAAGAAAAACTAATGAAGAAGTACTAAGGAGGGCCAACAAAGATAGAGATCTGCTAAAGACTGTTAAACATCGAAAAATGTCTTATATGGGACATATAGTGATGGGAAGTCGATATAAAATATTACAACTGATCCTTAACGGCAAGATAGAGGTGTACGAAGAGTGTTTCTTGGTTAAAAAACATTCGTGAATGGACTCAGATATAAAATGCAGGACAATTATTTCATATTGCAGAAGATCGAGAAGCCTTCGCAATGGTGATTGCCAACGTCGGACAATTCTGATGTGGCACGTGAAGAAGAAGATATTATTATGACGAAACCAACATGAAGAACACTGAACAACACTGAATACTGAAGAAAGCAATTAACACTGAGATGAAGTCAACAATTTGTAAAGCCAGTGTAAGACCAATAATGGTATTTGTCAGAAACAACACCCAGCACAACCACAATGCGAAGACTACTGGAAACCTCATAGATAAGAAAAATGACAGGAAACACGAGAGATCAAACGAGGAGTAGAAATATTAGAAGAAAATGGTATAACCACACAATCAGAATGGAAGAGACCCGTGTGGTTGAAAGAGCAAGAGATAAATCACAAATCAGCAGAAGAAGTATCAGACAAGCGGGCAAAACATATAGTGACAACCTTCCAGAAAGATATCAATCCGCCAACGAACTAGGTTGTAAAAAGAGGAAGAATAATAAGAAGAAGAATATTAAAAAATATTTTTGGGACTAAACTAATAAAACTGTATTGCGATTTTCTAAAATAAAAAAAGTAATTTTCCCGTAGCAAGCATTTAGTTATTATTAACTTTGGAATTCCGCGCAGCGTTACGTGCCTCAAAAGTCCCTCTATCAGTCTGTGAGGCGGCACAAATTCGAACTTAGTTCTACTCCGTTTTCTTTATGCAGAAATTCACGGGCGCTCCAAATAACGTCACGTACAGATAAAACCCACTCTGCCTTTTCAAAAATAAAATAGCTTTTGTCTGAAACATTGATCAAGCCCCTTGCTCCTTGCTACGGTATCCTTTTAGAAATAATGAGCAGGTCGTTAGTACGTAGTCCGTCGCTTAAAGAGCACGAATTGAAAATTCTAACTTTGTTTTTAGAGCACGATTTCGACTTTCGACGTCAGCAAATACCATCCTGTAATGTCGTTTCGTACTTCGTTAAATATATAAAAACGGAGGTTTGTGCAATGTCTTTGTCAAAGGTAAAATATTTATCGAGGAAAGGGTTACCCTGCGATTCAAGTCAACGCTTCGTTTATAAGCTTTAAATTATGAAATACGTACGAAAGTCTTACCAATAAATTTCAAAGACAGATATATCCCTAAAATTATTCGTAACATTTTTAAGTTTTATCAACATTACAACACAATGGCTGCTCGTCCCATAACGCCAGTGAAGCGACGCGACACCACCTAAAATTTAGCCGAACGTAATTTTTTCTTTACAGTTTTATGTTTAGTAGAGCTTTTTTTTGTCTGATGGACAAACTCATCGGTTTCTTGTGGATTTTTCTTATTACGAATTTCGAGGGTGGATTTCGATCCGAGTGGTCAAAAATTGTTATAAACAATTTAATTTTTTATAAAGCTCTCGCTCATAAACTAAAAGATAAAAAAAAGAATGTGTGTGTACTTTGTACGCACGTAAGAAGTTATACTTTTATTTTTATTTATTTATTTATTTATTTATTTCTACGGTAGAACCATTTACAAAATACAAAACAAAAAAAATAGAATAAGTAAGATCATGTATAAAAAACAATGAATATAAGACAATTAACCAATAAAATTTGTAAAATAACACAGTACATATATCAAATCACAGTTAGAAAATGAAAAATATCACATATTTAACTAATTAAATTCTCAAGTTGCCTCTTGAAGTCATTAATGCCTAGACAGAATGGATCAAGTTTCATGTCATTGCAAAAACTGAGCATTCTCGACAAGGGAAAATGACGAGAATACTCAGTTCTATGAAAAGGAATATGAAAGAGTGCAGTGTGTCGAGTTCTATGAATTGTATTGAAGTACACATTATCCAACAACGAGGGACAATTAATATCATTGTTTAGAAGTTTAAATAAAAACAACATATCAGCTCTCAACCTGCGGTTCTTCAGTGTAGCAATGTTAAATTGAGACATTATTCCAGAATAATCTATGACAAAATTTTCAGTATTTCTTATATTAGTATGTGCTTTATAAGCCAAAGATCTTAGAAACGTCCGCTGAACGCTCTCCAATCCATCAATGTAGACTTGATGAAATGGAGACCAAACAACAGAGCAGTATTCAAGTCCTGAGCGCACTAGAGAGCAGTACAGTAATTTGAATACAGTAGGTGAGAGATCATGACTGTTGCGATAAATAAACCCAAGATTGCGAAATCCTGTTTCCTTAATTTTAAGATAATGGCTTCTAAATGTCAATGCACAATCCAATAATACACCCAAATCTTTAATCTCAGTAACTGAATTCAAGAGTACATCATTAAGAACATATCCATTAGCTGTTAGATTATTTATACGACCAAATGAAATACAAGAACATTTAGTCGGGTTTAGGCTTAAACCATTTTGTTTCGACCATAAACATATATTATTAACATCATCTTGCAGGAGATCTTTATCTGATATATCCTGTATGTAACGAAATAACTTAAGATCATCAGCAAATAGTAGAAAGTGTGAGTTTTTGATAGCCTTACCAATATCGTTAACGAACAAATTAAAGAGCAAGGGACCACAATGAGACCCTTGTGGGACACCAGAACAACAATGGAATTCTTTAGAAACATAATTGTTGATACGAACTTGTTGTGTACGACCCATCAAAAAGTTTTTAATCCAATTAACAATGGGTTCACCAAAGCCAGATGCACGAAGTTTATGAACCAACAGGTTATGATTAACCCTGTCAAATGCCTTTGAGAAATCAGTATAAATGCTGTCGACCTGAATCTTATTCTCAAATGCACCCAACAAGTATTGTTGGTAGTTGACAAGGTTTGTTACAGTTGACTTTCCGTTAGAAAAACTATGTTGCTCATCAACAATTATGTTTCGGCAAGCCCAGGTAAGACCCATCAATACCAATTTATCTAGAAGTTTTGGGATTGCTGATTGAATAGTTATACCTCTATAATTATTTACACACTCGCGATTGCCAGATTTATGGATAGGTGTAAGAAAACTATTTTTCCAATAATGTGGAAATATAGATGATGATAATGATAAATTAAAAATTTGTTGTAAAGGGTTACAAAGGGAAAACACACAGTTCTTAATAAGTGCTGCAGGTATACCATCAGGCCCTGAAGAATATGTAGTTTTTAAACTCATAATTCCCTCAAAAACATCAGTCAGACTAAATTCCAGAGTTTGGATATCAACACTGTAGTCTAATTCAAAGTTCTACTACATATTATGTGATTTTTAAGACAATACCAAAAATTAAAAAAAAATAAAAGAATAAAACGCACACAAACACATTGAAAAATGCCACAAAGAAAAAATGATTTCTGAACGATAATAATTGTTGGCAAAAATTTTAAATACGCGTTTTCTGAAAAAAAAATTATATAACAAATATACTTACAATCATAAAATGCATAAAAAAATAAAAAAATAAAAACTTGCATCGGGAATCGCACCCGTGAATGTCGGGGCGCTTAGATTCGTAATCTAAGCCTAGACTCACTCGTCCAATTCCACATTATTTGTCATATTTTAAAAAATAGGTTAACTGAACGTTTTACTGTTTGACAGTTATTTTGAATATAATTAAATTATGTAGTTTAAATTTTGTTGAAGAAAATATTAAAATATAACAGAACAGTAAGAAAACAATATATTAGATGAAGATTGGTAGAACTTTTGTTGGTAATCAAATTAAGTATGTAAATCAAAGCATTACATACCTACTAGATAAATAAATCTACGCCAAAAAATCATAATTTAAAAATAAAAATCGGACCTAATTTGGGATTTCTCTCTAAAATCCCCATTCTTGAGAAAATAAATGTACAGTAGAGCGTCGATTATCCGAACGTCGATCAACCGAACGACCACTTATTCGAACTATCGACTCCCGCGTCCCGCACTCGAATACCGAGCAAGCGTTAGTAATTAACGCTTAAAATACCTTCAATTTTCTTCAATATTGTATCCAAAAATAATTATGTTGTTGCAAAGACTGCACTTTTTTGTTTAGTTGCTAGTTGTCATTATCAAGATATAAATAAATATGTAAGTATATAAATATGGCTTTTATTCACTTGTGGATAAATATGTATGACTGTAAATATGTATCAATATATTTTAGTTTGATTATCCGAAAAAATCGGTTTTCCGAACACCTATGTCCCCCAATTAGTTCGGATAATCGACGCTCTACTGTATTTCAACCTACTCCAAATGTATAATTACAATATGATTATAATAAAAACTACTTACCAAATTAGAATGAGTTTTCCTTGTCCAAAATAGTCCAAAAGTCCAAAAATGTAGGTATATGAAAACTATTTAAAAAGGCAATATAACTATTAACTAACTTTTGTTTGTTGTTTCTTTTCACACAAATTTTAAAACGCAACAACCATAAATAATCTAACTAAAGCTGTGCCACAGCCGCCATATTGAATAATTTTTGACATGTCATTTGAACATCCAATCAGAACAAAGTTATAATGCGCATGCGCCGGAATCATAGGTTTTAACATATAAAAATCCACCCTCATGTCGCCGGTAAAGAAGTATAACTTCAAAAATGTTTGAAATAAAATTTGTTCCTTAATAAAAAAAACGAAGAAAAAAACGTTCACTAAACTTGAATCCAACAATTAGAACTCGAGATAGGTATTGTAAAATTAGTGCACAATGCAAATTGCAAATTGCAAAATAAGTATTTTTCGAAGGTTAATCGATTGTAACTCGGTTTTTACGCACGAAAATGATCCTTTTGTTTATAAGGGTGTCAAGCAAATTTGAGGTATAAACATTTATACTTTAATTAAAAATAATGATAGGAGATCCCAAAAGGAACAGTTTGATCTTATGAAAATAGGTTCGTATAGGAAAAATAGGAAAAATATAATATTACAGTTCGTAAGTTTATTTTTGGCCAGGATATCGATATTTTGGCTACGAATTTCGTCACTTACTTGACTGTGGGTCGATCTTGGGCCTCACAGCGCGCCATTAAAATATCGATATCTTGGCCAAAAATTAACTTACAAACATTTTCATAAGCTCAAATTGTTCCTTTTGAGTACTTTTTATCATATTCTTAAAAGAAGCCGAGTTACAATCGATAAAGCTTCGAAAAATAATTATTTTGCAATTTACTTTGGGCACTAATTTTAAAATATCTCCAGTTATAATTGTTGGATTTAAGTTTAGTAAACGTTTTTTTCTTCGTTTTTTATTTAGGAACAAATTTTATTTAAAACAATTTTTTTATCTCATCTAGTTTATGAGCCAGAGCCTTATAAACAATTAAATTGTTATAACAATTTTTTGATCACTCGGATCGAAATCCATTATCGAAATTCGTAATCAGCAGCCAAAAATATATAAGAAACCGTTGAGTTTGTCCTTCAGAATTGAAATGGACACGGTGACCCCTTTGGCGCCTAGACTATCTGGTATTTACCTTATTTTAATTTCTACTGACCTACTCAAGTAGGGAGCATAAAATTTGTCTACCTGAGGGTGCGCGAAAATCATGTGAAAATGTGAAAATCATGCCTGGAGTGAGACAATGCTGTATTTTGTCGTCCCTAATCTTCAAACTAGACTCTGAAAAATATTTATCGAAGCTTTGCACGAAAATGAAAAAGGTATTTTGCTAAACGGAATTAACTCATTTAACTTGGAAGAAGTACAATTATTTTTTAATAATGGTGAAACTAAGATGAATAAAAATATTTCACTACGGACCGTATTTACAATACTGATGAGACTGTTATTACCGCTATATAAAAGCCAGTAAAGATGTTGGGAGACAAAGGCTAAAAAAGAGTAGGTTCGGTGACTTGTTGTGCATTCAGTACTTCAGGGGTGTATGTTGGGGTGTCTTCACAAGGAAAATAAAGAATTTTTCCTGTAGCTGGCTATATTTTAATCAATTACAAAAATTTAAAAAAATACTTATTGAACATTAATACTTATTCAAAAATATAAAAACACATTGAACCTTTTGACAGGCTACATCCTGCGCTTATGCCCTTAAAGTGTTGGTTTTGGTAGAGTAGACAGCTCTATTATAATAAGGGTATTAGTACATTTATATGCTTACAGCACGCACCAAAAACCAGTGTTTCATACAAAAGGGTAGTAAGTACTCCAATTAAAATTAACAAAAATTTGACAAAAAAATGATTTCTAAGAAACTCATATAAACATTAAACAATTTTGTTTCTACACAAATTTTGATTTTAAAGCCAACTATACATTATTAACGTGTTAGAAGACTAGAACTATATATTATCCAAATACTACAAGAGCACCCTATCAAGACACAAGATCAGAGTCTCCTTTCTATTCTCTCCCTCCTTATTAAGCCACACATTCCCCTTTACAAATTTGCATAAAATAGAAGGACGTTAATATTTCTGCCTGAACGGTTGAGCAAGGGTAATGTGAAAAGATAATCACCAATCAATTATTTCGTATCAGTTATCACCATCATATATACAGAGGATTTTATCAGTAAGTACATGTAAGTAATGTACCTAACTGAAGAATTCTTAACTCTCAGTAAAATTTACCTCATTGTTTATCTGCTCGTTTAAAAGGGCAAAAATTACTACTTACTTATTTAGTCCTAAGCCTTTCTATCTGTAAGGCTGGTGGAGTTGAGTGTGGTATTGTAGTTTCCATGCTTTCCGATCTTGCGTTAGGTTTCTTGTACTTTCCAATGTCAATCCCTACTTCTCGACTTCTTTTCTGATTAAATCTACCCACATAACTCTTGGTCTTCCTTTTTTGTTCTTCCCCTGCACTCTCGTTTCGACCACTTGTTTTGTTAGCCTCTCGTTCGACATTTTATACACGAGCCCGAACCATCTAATTTACCCCTCTAGTATTTTATGGTTTTAGGTTATGTCTGATTGTTTCGTTTCGTATTTTGTCTGTCCTGTTTATGTTTACTATTTTTCTCTGTAACCTCATTTCCATAGCATTGACTCTTGATTTTTGTCTCCCCGTCAATGTCCATGTCTCGCTGCTATACATGATTTTTGGTCTAACTATTGATTTAAGGACTGCCGTTTTTACTTTCTCCGGTATCTCTTTTTTCTCCAAAAATGTTGTTTTCATAGTATTAGCCGGTGGTCTCCAATAGACGCTGTAGGCTGTGTACAAAGTCACGCCGTAGGAAAATTGTTAATTTTCGATACTTTCAATAAACTTTGAATGACAGAAACCATCTTACCATCGAAAATAGTTAACCTTTGTCGAGCGGCATAATTTTATACCGTTAACAGACGGCATACGTACAATGCCGGTACAATTCGTTAATAACGTTAATAAACAATAATAAAAATTCGTTAGTCTAAGAGGAAAAATATGTTAATTCTAAGATAATATTATTTATTACTAGCATAACTGGTACCTAACAAATTGTTGAATATTGCAATAAATAAATAAAAATATTCGGCAATTTGTTCTGGTACGGATTTACAAACAAAAATTAGAAGCCGCTATGACGTGACCGCTCTTATCTATCGTAAATTATTGAAATTACTTCAACAATAAACTTGAAAATAGTGGTCGTAAATAAATTATAGGAAGGGCATTGTATTGTATTTCAATTGGAAACGTAGATCTCATCCCCATTTAGTTGTTTGGTGTTTGTCATTACGTGTGTACCTAAAAATTATTATGAAAAATTGTGGTTAGACATCTAGTTTACCGAAATGGAGACAAAAGAGGTGTACATAGAAATAACAAAGAATACTTGTGTGAGGTGTGGATTATGGAGTATCTGCCACTAATACGTGCAGCAATGTCTTGAATGACACGTTGTTTATTTCTCCTTTAGGCCTAAGCCTCTTCAGGCTAAATAAGTTAACGTTAGACAAGTTAATGTTGACGAACAAACAGTTTTGGATCTGGTCACGTCTTATAAAGGTTACGGGCAATAAGTTCTTGAATTCATGACACATGACGTTAATAGGGCTATCAGGCACAGTTAGGAAACATAACAGATTTCTACCAACAAATATATAAGCAAACAAGGAAAGAGCTGGTTTATCCACAAATTTTGCATACAATCATGATGCTACTGTATGCTCTATGTGCCAAAGAAAAACAAAGCAGTAGTGTTACCCCCGCCCATGCCTATGACAGGAAACCTAGAAGACAGTGAAGTAGCGAAGCCGGAAATAATTCAGTATTACTATAAAACCAAAGCGGGATTGATAACATGGATAAAATGCTGGGTGAGTATTTGACAATTTACTCACCCAGCATTTTATCTCGAACATTGCGTTGGCCTGGGTCTTTTTTATTATATGATTGACATCACTGTCTGAGCCTGCTACATTATACATCGAGACCATAATCCATTACAAAAAACAAAGGGCTAACGCAGGAAATTTTTGAATGATCATTCTAAAGATATTTGGTTACCTTCATTTCAATTTCAAAGTAAAAAACCGGATGATGAAAAGGAGTCATTGTCATCGTAGTGCTGTAGAAACGGTCTTTGGTCGAAACAGAGCATGTATTTGCTGTAAAAACTCCTCCTCAAGTATCGCACAGCATTCGTGGATTCGTGGATCTACTCCAGTAACGGGAAGTTGTCATGTATGTCGAAATGATCGGAAAAACAGCGTAAAACGAGAAATACTTGTGTGGTATGTTTTCTACCTGGGTGTGAGGAACATTCTTTATCTAAAACAATATGTATGTGTTGCGAAAATCCACACTAAAATTTTTTTTTATTTTGATTCAAATAAGTTATCATTTAAGTACAAAATATATTGTATTTTTAAATTATTTATTTAAAAAAACGTACAAGGTACAAATGTACATATGCCGTCGTAAGAACTATTTAAGCCTCCTTCTGGGAACTAAATAAATATTTTTTTGTTAAATTTGGCTCACATATTCTATTGGATAAATGTAGAGATGTCACAAAAGTTCAAGCCTCCACTTCTTAAAAAAAATTAACACAATTTGAAAACTCAAAAGTTACAATAGTACCTATGCCGCCCGACGAAGGTTAAAAAAGAGTAATTCTAAATCAAATTTAAATTACGGGGTGAATTGAAGTGACCACCGAGTTAGCCAGTGGTATGCAATAGGTGCCGTAGGCTGCGTAAAGCGTGTATTGGAGACCACCGCCTTAAAATTTAAGGCGAAAGCTTATTTAATAAGTTTCCTGTTCGTCCCATTCTTTCGTTTATTTCCATGTTTTGTTTGCCATTCGATTAAATTATTACTCCTAGGTATTTAAATGATTCCATTTTCTCTAGTTGTTTCCCGTCTATTATATGAAAAGACAAATGTTGTTTACAAGGCTCCTTGTCGCGACTATGAATTGTCTGACATCGGATAAATTGGTCGTTGACAGTGACATCAATTGTTCTAAAGACTTCTGTGATCTATTGACACATATTCTTTTTACAGGACGCCAGACAGAGTTCGATAATAGTAAGATTCTAGCTACTGAAAACAATTATCTCAAAAGATCCTTTTTAGAAATGTGTCACATTATTAAATAGCCTGCGACTATGAATAGGCGTAATGGTATTGACCATCTCAGTGTAATTTATCATTCATTGATTTTACATAATAAATTTCAAAATAATTTTTCTTCATATATTAGTTCTTTTAACTATAGTGTGATGTGAGAGGAACTCACCCCCAGACACTTGTTTGGTTACCGTTTGGTTACTAACCGTTTTGGTTACAATGAGAAAGGGATTTCACCTTTTTTCCAGTACCTCTTCTGTTTTCCACAAATATACGGACAACTTTCTCCATGGATTTTGTTATGGAATATTTTTTGTGACCCTTGCCGGGCTTTTGTATTTTCGTTTCGTTTGTTGTATTTTTGAGATCATTGTATTTTTAGTTACCTTTTGTATTTTTTACACTTCCTTTTGAAGTAATAGTATTTTTAATATCGTCAGCAGTAATGACCATTGAATTTAGGAAATAATAAATTCGTTGATAACGAAATTCTGCGAAGTTTATTTCTGTGCAATAACCCAGTTCAAATATAAAACCATTTTATGTTTTCCAACTAAAATTTTGTGTCATAAAACTACTAAATTGCAGAGTAGCATGCACTTGTTTGAGACTGCAGAACAAACTCATTATGGATGAAAACAAAATCCTGAATTACCTCGACGGAGAGCTGGCAGTTCGTACCGGAGCGAAGGAAAATTGAATATATTTTTTTAAATAGGAAACTGTAGAAACATGAAATTTGTTCTGACTTATTTACTTTTTTTTAAGTGTCGGACAAGAGACGTATTAAAACTAATTATTTTTCACTAGCAAGTTTGGAACACTAACGAAGCTTTATGGGAGACGAAATTGTAGTAACGAAGGGAATAAAAACCGGCGAACCACATCAATTTTAATAAAAAAGTATATTTTATAAAAATATTATATTACTAGCTGACCCGGCAGACTTCCTACTGCCTCAATAGATAAAAACAAACACTTGTGTATACAACAAACTTAAAATAAACAAAAGGAATTCTAATTAATAAACAAAAATGCTCAATGTGAATGAGGTTTTATTATTATTTTTAATTAATCACACATGATGTTTAAAGTAATAAAGTTTAGTTAGAAGTAACAAAATAAAGTTTGTAGTGCAACAGTTACAATCTTAATTTGTTTATATTATAATGAATATAACAGCTTTATTTTATCTACGAGTACATTCAAAACAACTCTGTATTTATGATTGGGTTCGGGGTGGTTTCAACTCTATAGGTGTTGATTAAATAAAATATAATTAAATTAAAATTAAATAACATTAAATAAAATAAAATAGAATTAAATAAAATTTCATAAAATTTAATAAAAGTAAATAAAAATAAATTAAACTGAATAAAATTAAATAAAATTGATGAAATAAGATAAAACAAAATAAAATTAAATTCAAATAATAAATCAATAAAAAAAATTAAATTAAATAAAAGTAAATAGAATCTAATAAAAATAAATATAATTTAATAAAATGAAATAAAATAAAAAAATAAATGGAATTTAAAATGAAATAAAATGAAATAAAATAAAATAAACGAAAATAAATTAAATAAAATTAAACAAAATTAATTAAAATTAGATCAAATTTTATAATTTGCTCTTTGTTCTTTTCGTGTGCTCAGAATTTTTCCCCTGTTTACGGTTCGTCAGAAAAGTTCCGTTTAAAGATATTTTTTGAAAATTTCGCAAAATTAAAAAATTCATATTTTGTTCAATTTGAGTCCCAAAGTTAAACTGTTCCACTTCTCTTCTACGAAATTTGTCACTCGTTCTTCTTCTGTCCTCAGAATATTTCTACGGCTTGAGATATTGTATTTCGGACACCGATTGCGCTGGAGAAAAGTTTTAATAAGATTCTGCTTGAAATTCAGCAATGAGTCTACGTACTTAGTTTCATATTTTTTAAGTCATTATTATGAGAGTTATTACGTCATGGGCAACCCCCCTTATGACGAACGGTATGAAAAATAGATAACAACCTATTCTTAGACCTGCTGAATACACGTTTAAAATTTCATAAAAATGGGTCAAACCGTTTCGGAGGAATATGGCAACTAACACTGTGACCAGAGACTTTTATACATATAGCTGTAAATATCTTGGTGGCTACTAAAATGACTAAGTAAAACCTTATAAATCTTCCCTGAATTTTCACAAACAATTCAACATTAAAATTAGCCAAATCGGTCCAGCCATTTCTGAGTTTTAACGAGACTAACGAACAGCAATTGATTTTTATATATAAGATAGTAAATCAATTTAGATAATTATATTTTTTTATATCATTATAGTATATCATATTAGATGTTATTGATTACTTTTAACGAATAATAAAATGAGGATAAATAACCATTTTCAATTTCGTTGCAACACGAAACTACAGCCGCATCATATTCTTATTCAATCAGAGAGTGCAGGAAGCACCTCTACCGGTTTCGAAACTTATTAGTCTCTCATCAGGAGGTACATATGCTGCTCGCTCTGACCCAACCAGGACAAACCCCGGCGTGCAGTTACTGATTGCAACGAACGAAATGGCAGAGATGCCCTAGCGGCAAATGCTAGCAAAAGACTAAGTTTTCAATCTAATAGCACTTAAAATAACAATAAAAATATTGCTCCACATCTTACCAGATTAAAAACAATGGGAACCTTCTCTGGTTACACCTCCGAAGCTTCTAAAATTTGCAAGTGATAACGGATGCTGAGTCTAAAGAAGATGAGGGAATTTTACAATTTATAATTCACGTCCCATCTGCTCAGCGCGGTAAAGTTCCAACGAGAATGGTTCCATTCGTACTCCAATCAGAGTACTCCAATCAAAGTAAACAGAAACGACACAACGATTCCAATGAACGAAATGGCAGGGATGCCCTAGCGGCAGCTGCTAGCAAGAGACTAAGTTTTCAATCGAATAGCACATAAAATAACATTCAAAATATTACTCTACATCCCACCAGATTGAAAACAAAGGGAACCTTCTCTGGTTATACCTCCGAGGTCTCTAAAATTTGCAAGCAATAACGGATGCTGAGACTAAAGAAGATGAGGGAATTTTACAATTTATAATTCACGTCCCATCTGCTCAGCGCGGTAAAGTTCCTAAGAGAATGGTTCCCTTCGTATTCCACTTCATGCTACAATCTGAGTAAACATGTAAATAAAAAATTAATAACCATTTTCAATTTCGTTGCAACACGAAACTACAGCCGCATCATTTTCTAGTTCAATCAGAGAGTGCAAACACCTCTACCGGTTTCGAAACTTATTAGTCTCTCATCAGGAGGCACATATGCTGCTCTCTCTGACCCAACCAGGACAAACCCCGGCGTGCAGTTACGGATTGCATCGAACGAAATGGCAGAGATGCCCTAGCGGCAACTGCTAGCAAAGGACTAAGTTTGCAATCTAATAGCACATAAAATAACATTAAAAATATTACTCTGTTTACTCTGAATGGAGTACTCTAATCGGAGTAAGTATGGAACCATTCTAGTTGGAACTTTACCGCGCTGAGCAAATGGGACGTGAATTTTAAATTGTAAAATCCCGTCATCTTCTTTAGTCTCAGCATCCGTTATGGCTTGCAAATTTTAGAAGCCTCGGAGGTGTAACCAGAGAAGGTTCCCATTGTTTTCAATCTGGTGGGATGTAGAGTAATATTTTTAATGTTATTGCATGTGCTATTAGACTGAAAACTTAGTCTAATAAAATAAGGCTTTACGAAAAGGATATCAAAGAAATCTATACTTTGTGTTTTTTTACAAATAAATAAACAAGAAAAAAGCAAAAAAAGTTGGTTTTATAATTTAAATGAAATTTTATATCTAACAAAGTTTTAGACTTTGAAAAGTTATACTTCTGAGAATTCATGGGGTTCAAGTTTACAATGCTAAAATATATTGAGCTTTATCCTATCAAATCCTGGGCAGTTACACAGATTAGAATTATAATATTAGTCTTCGAAGGTTTGAGTCCCATTTGTTCCATTTGTCCCATTCCACCCAGTCCAGTTATCTATCCATTATTCGAAAAAATGTCTCGAATATAAGTTGGTTATTTTTACGTAAAGAATCCAAATCTGCAATAAAAATTTGGGGGTCCCATTCAAGATTTTAAAGCAACCTTCGTGGGGTGTAGTGTTTGGTACTATTTGATAGATTTTTCAAAAACATATTGAAAGTGTATTTTGCAGTTTTTCGATCTGATGTTAATTTTGCGAAATATCGCAGGGTTTGTATCTAAAATTTTAAATTTACGCCTCTCCGTGGGGGTCATGTTTAGTACCATTCGATAGATTTTTTAAAAATATTGAAGACGTATTTTTTAGTTTTTCGATCTGACATTCATTTCGCGAAATATTCGCTTTTTTTGTGAAATTTTTGACTCACCCATTTCCTTACGTCCCGCTCAAATCGTCAGATTTTTTAAATATACACTCTTTTGCATGTACCTACTTAACTTACCTGATCTTAAGCTGACAATTTCAAGTATTTTTAAGGATAGATTTTTTTTTCGATGCCCCTAAACGAACTTCCCTGTGTTAAGAGCCAATATTTGGTAGAGGTATATCTGCAGGTACGGTTTCTCCCCATATGATAATCTGACGCGCTCGAGTAACTGCAAAAATCTCCGCTTTAGCTCCCCTACCAGAGTGTTGATTCTCCTACTCGTAATTAATGTCTATAATCTTCGATGCGTTCCTGTGAACAAGTTATAAATTGTATCTTTAGATAATCAATTCAATTTCTCCTGAACGGTTATAACTAGCTCATATAAGGTATTTTTGCTTTCTATCTTTGTATTAAAGGTATTATTTATTTGATTTATTGCTCTAAAAGGAGAGTCCTAAATATGCTCACTTGGATTAATATTCGGAGATCCTCCTCCTTTCTATATCCTTCATTCAGAGTTGGTGACGTTATGATATTCGACGTATGGTGCTGTGGATTTTTCTCTCTCCTGGGCGTGGCGTGTCGTCTCAAGCAAAAAAAAAAGTTTGGTGCTCCTTATTTGATCTAACCATCGAAGTGGCGGTCTTTGTCGGGTTTTTGTACCATTTACTTTGCCTTCAATTACTAATCTCTTCATAACTTCCTTTCTCCTGGTTATGTGTCCAAAATACCTCACTATGTTTTGCTTGATGATGGTAGTAAGTCTAGTGTGGACGTCGAGTTTTGTTAATATTGAGATATTTGCGATGTTCTGTCCATGGTACGCGTGCTTACATTCCAAGATATAGTCCGTCCGATATACCTTTTCCCATGCGGTACGATTCATTCTCAATGAAATTAGGTCAAAACATAAATTGAAACGAACGTCGATGTGTATATACATTTTCTATACTGTATACTATATACTACACACATCGGCGTACGTTTCACTTTCTGTTTTGACTTAATTTGATTGAAAATGGATCGTACCGCATGGGAAAAGTTATAGCGGACGGACTATATATAGGTATATATACGTATATTTTAAAGGCCGTGATAGGCCGTAAGTCAGATTTTTTGATGGTATCTGTTATAGTTTGTACTATATTAAGTGTTTCTTTTACTATTGCAATAAGTTATGCTGTAATATTAAACTCTCTCAATGCCTGAATCAGAAATTTTCCATTGGTGTTATCATAAGCACTCTCAAAATCAACGAAATGATGCTTTGTGTCTATATAAAATTCACTAGCTTTTTCTGGGATCTGTCTCAAGGCAGAGATCTAGTCTATTAATTGTAGATAGATTAATATCCCTCAACGATTGGTAAACATCTGGTCTTAGTCTGTTGTATAATATAATATTTGATAGTATCTTTAAGGCTGTAGTCAGCAATGTTGTCGCCCAGTTGTTTTGGCATTGAAGTTAATCTTTCTTTTTACTCAGTGGAATGATCACTGATCACTCCGGTATTTCATTCCTGTTGTTGTTTATAATTCCGTATTATTGTTTATTGTATCTTTCATGTCAGTTATTGAAGGAAGGTTATGTCTTTATCAACATTTTGATCCAGTATTACTCTACACAATAATTAATCATATTTTTCTCTTTACTTCAGATTTTTTTTCTTTTCTCCTTAGCGTTCTATATTCTTCTTCTGTTATAAACTATTTCTGAAAAAATATCTTAGTTAGTATCCAAGAAAAATGTGTATTGTTTTTATTTTTTACTTTGATTTTGGTTTTCTAATCGCGAAAGGGCTACGATACGATATAGTCCAAGTAATGAAGCTTAATCTCGCAATTTTTACGGAATGAATCGATTTGCTTGAAAATTTGAGAATAAGCAGTGGATAGTCTAAGGATCAAAGTCTATATCATGCCGAAAGGCGCTTTTACCATGGGGTGGTTGCCACCCCATCCCGGTGGTGCAAATTTCTTCTTATATTTTAATCGCAAAAGTTGGTAAAAACGTTTATTCTAAGTAAAAAACGTTCTATATATTTTTTTGATAAAATTGATAGTTTTCGATTTATTCGGTGTCGAAAGTATTAGATTTATATCGAAGAAATAAATGTTTTTAATAAGTTTTATGCTAGGAACTCCAACAGTTTTCGTTTTATCAAAATAACTTTCCTTAACAAGAATGTACCTTTTGAAAAAATAAACAAAACCGTTTTTCTAAATTGTCTTGAAAACCAATAGTAATCGAACTATACTTTATTATATGATGGCTCTTCTTCGTCAAATGCTAAATATTGTAGTTTCAAAGTCAAAAGACGGGAAAACTATGCATTTTTCGAAAACAACTAATTTAAAGTACTTAAAAATATCTATTAGTCCATTCTTTCACGGTTTTTGCTCTAAATTTTAAAGAACCGCTTGAATTGACATGAAATTTGGCATACGCATAGCTTACATGTCAAAGAAAAGTGATATTGTGCCGATGTGTGCTTTTGTCCTGGGGGCGACTTTCGCCCCCTCTTGGGAGTGAAACAATATATCTTCAAAATAAGTTCGGAAATGGATAAACTGACTAATTTTAAGTAACTTTTGTTCCATAGAGCTTTTTCGTCAAGTCAACACTTTTCGAGTTATTTTCGAGTGAATATGTTCATTTTTCAACAAAATAACTACATTTTTAGACGGTTTTTCGCAAATAACTCAAAAAGTAAGTATTTTGTCGAAAAAAATGTACTTAGAAAAAATATAGCCTGTAAAAAAGTAAAAAAAAATGGTGTACGCGTTAGGTCTCTGGATATAGTAGAACCAGAGTTATAGCCAATGAAAAATAGATTCATATTCACCAAATTTCAAATAGAATATTTTGAAAGTGAAATATCCAAAAAATTAAGCACTTTTTGGAGAAAACCCATTATAACTTTTTTAAAGTGTTTAAAAAAAGCTTTATTTCTGTTTTATAAAAAGTTTTTAGAATTAAATCTAAGCAAGTTACGCTCAAAATAAAGTTGGTCCCTTTTGTTTTGGCAAAAAAAAATCGGGAATACCACCCCCTAATTATCAACTGAAATTAAATTAATCGTTACCGCTCCACAAATCATTTTACTTATGTTGTGTCTATATGATGTGTAAGTTTCATCGGTTCAAAGAGCTTAATTTTAAAAAAATTTGGTTTTAAATTAAAATTTTTAAAAATTTTAATTTTGAAAAATAAGTTTTTTTTTCAAAATAACTTAAAAATTATTAGAGATACCAAAGATCACGAAGGACAAAAAAAGTCAGTATTGCTTTTCTGAATATCATGTATTTTTTGTTTTTCTGTTAGACGAAAATTGATTAAGATTTGGTGTTTCGAAATTTGCATACATTCGTGATCAGTGACTCGTTCAACCCTTTTTAAGTAAAGCCCTTTCAAAAATAAGGACTTTGAACCGATGAAACTTACAGATCATATAAACAATACATACAAGAGTCAATAAACTTGTGAAGTCGTAACGATTAAGTTCATTTGATATACTAATTAGGGGGTGATTTTCCCGATTTTTTTACCAAAAAAAGGGACTATTTTTATTTTGAGCGTAACTTGTTTACTTTTGATGCTAGAAATTTTTTTTCTAAAACAAAAATGAAGCTTTTTTTAAATACTTTAAATAAGTTTTATTGAGTTTTTCCCGAAATGTGCTTCATTTTTGGTTATTTCACGGTAAATTATTCCATTTGAAATTTGACGAATATGAACCTATTTTTAATTAGCTATAACTCTGCTTCTGCTAGGTGTAGAGACGTGATATAAACATCATTTATTAAAAAATTTTACAGTCTATATTTTTGCTAAAAATGTTTTTTCGACAAAATACTTACTATTTGTGTTATTTGCGAAAAACCGTCTAAAAGCATGGTTATTTTGTTGAAAAATTGAAGATATCCACTGGCAAATAACTCGAAAAGTATTGACTTAGTGAAAAAACTCTATACAACAAAAGTTACTTAAAATTAATCAGTTTGTCCATTTCCGGACTTACTTTGGACAAATAATTTTTCACCCCCAAGAAGGGGTGAAAACCACCCCCGGGTCAAAAGCACATATCGGCACAATATCACTTTTTTTCTTTGACTTGTTAGCTATGTGTATGCCAAATTTCATGTCAATCCAAGCGGTTCTTTAAAATTTACAGGTTTTGCAATATTTTACCGTTAAAGAACGTACTATATCTCCAGAAATAAAAGAAGTCTCCAGCTCAAAAATTAAGTGACTTATAATGAAAAGAATGTCAGTCCCTATTTTTTTCAGCGAAAAAGTAATCGCAAGCAACCCCCTAATCACCACCCTAATTAAAATTAGTCATTGTCCTTATTTGGTTTTTTCATTTTATGTATTATTAATAGTTTCTAGAAGTTTGACTGGGTTAGAATGATTAGTTTTTAAAAAAACATGAGTTAAAAGTGAATTACGAATTTTTGTAGTTTGGAAAAAAATGGCCTTTTCTTCAGAATAGCAAGAGATACGAAAGAATGTGTTAATATGAAATTGCAGCTTATTTAATTCCCAAGAACATGGTATGAAAAAATTTTTTTAGGGAAAAAATTGAGTAAGCTATTAACAAGTAAAACTTATAATAACATGCAAAAAACACCTTTACCAACCTATTCAAAGTCACCTCTTTTTGCGACTCAGGATTTTAAAAAGATTTAATATTAACAGTCTTGTAGATCTTGTAAAAACCTATCAAATCGTTTTTACCAAATTTTCTAAGATAAAAAATAAAAAAGTTACGGTTAAAAAATCAATAAATTTTTTTGAAAAAAAAATGGGAGGAGTTCAATTGGAAGCATAATAATGTAAGTTAGCGGTGTTTTTATTAGTGTTGCCCAAATGCAAGACCAAGACGAGACTTGGACAGTCTTGGTCTTGGTCTTGCACCAGTACACCTGGTCTTGGTCTTGGTCTTGGTATTGCACTCCCAGTCTTGGTCTTGGTCTTGGTCTTGCAGCAAGAGTCTTGCAAGTCTCGCAGTTACCCACTAGCATATTGCTATTTATTAATAAACAACTCACATTAGGTGGGTTTGAACCCACGATCTAAACTATCCCTGCCTATACTCTAACTAACTGGGCTATCTACCATGTCCCACGGGAGTCAGTCTGTTTCTTAATAAACGTTTGCATTTAATAACCTGACATGTGCTAAAACATGGTGAAAACACAAAAAATCAAACAAATGACATAAACTTATCTAGACTGTATTTTAAAGAACATTATCTGTCTAGAAAGGGATTGATGGACTCTGGTATATGAAATGAAATGGAATAAAAGAGTTCTACAATTTGCCATTTATTCAAATAAAAAATAAAAAAAAATACAAATTAAATTACATCTCAGTACGCAATAGCTTTGACACTATTATTAGTTGAAAATTTTAAGATTGACTTTTTTTTAACAAGAATTAATACAAAGTAATACACGCAGTTTAATTATATAACATTTATACAGAGTGAGTTTTATGTATGGAACGCCTCAACTATCTCGGAAACGACTTGAACGATTTTTATAGAATTTGGTGAGTAAAGGTCTTCTAATGCGGCCGATATTATACAGGGTGTAACAAAAATACAGGTCATAAATTAAATCACATATTCTGGGACCAAAAATAGTTCGAATGAACCTAACTTACCTTAGTACAAATATGCACATAAAAAAAGTTATAGCCCTTTGAAGTTATAAAATGAAAATCGATTTTTCCGAATATATCGAAAACTATTAGAGATTTTTTATTGAAAATGGATATGTGACATTTTTATGGCAGGATCATCTTAAAGAAAAATTATAGTGAAATTTGTGCTCCTCATAAAAATTTTATGGGGGTTTTGTTCCTTTAAATCCCCCCCAAACTTTTCTGTACGTTCCAATTAAATTATTATTGTGGCAACATTAGTTAAATTCAATATTTTTAAAACTTTTTTTGCTCTTAGTATTTTTTCGATAAGGCAGTTTTTATCGAGTTACGGCTTCTTTTTTAATATGTTTACATAAAAATTTTATGGGGGTTTTGTTCCTTTAAACCCCCAAATGTTTTTGTACGCTCCAATTAAACTATTACTGCGATACCATTAGTTAAACACAATGTTTCTAAAACTTTCTTGCCTCTTTGTATTTTTTCGAGAAGGCACCTTTTATCGAGATATGGCTTCTTTTTTAATACGGTTCAAATTATACCTAAAAATGTAAATCACACATACATTTTCATATTATTACCAAGTCTCCATAATCGTACTTAACCATATAGAAATATGTGGTGAATTTGACAAATATTCAAAATATCTCGATAAAAACTGACTTTTCGGAAAAGTACTAGGAGCCAAAAAAGTTTTAAAAATATTGTGTTTAAGTAATGGTACTACAATAATAATTTAATTGGAACGTACACAAAAGTTTGGGGGGGTTTAAAAGAACTAAACCCCCATAAAATTTTTATAGGGTGTCTAAATTTCACTATAATTTTTTCTTAAGATGCTACTGTCATAAGAATGCCATATGTCCATTTTCAATAAAAAATCTTTAATAGTTTTCGATATATTGGAAAAAATCGATTTTCATTATGTAGCTTTAAAGGGTTGTAACTTTTTTTATACGCACATTTGTACTAAGGAAAGTTAGGTTCAATCAAACTATTTTTGGTCCCAGAATATGTGATTAAATTTATGACCTGTATTTTCGTTACACCCTGTAGTGGTAATTACAGATTGTTACCAGATCTTGCGTTTTTTTGAAAATACAATGAACTTTAGTATTTCGAATAGAACACCCAGTATATTTTTGCATTTTGAACCATAATACATAACTACTAATTAATTTTCATGTAATATTTCCTATACCGAAATGCCGTAATTTCTGAGTTATTTCTATATTTATTAAAAAAAAAGAATTAAACAAATTATAAAAATCAATTGTCTCAGCCCTGGCAGACTTATTTTAGGTTCTTTGAATCATATGGAACAAAAAAGGTCTTTTGTAGTTTTTGTCTAAAGTTATTCGTTTCCGAGTTATAAACAATTTAAAACTGAAAAAAATCGAAAAATGACGATGTTCAAGGCTCAAAAACACAAGTAATAGCTATTTGTATAACAAGGGAGGAAAGTGCTACTTTTCCTCCCGAGAATGAAGTTTACTGCCCGACGCGTAGCGGAGGGCAGTAATCATCCAAGGAAGGAAAAGGCACTTTACTCCCATGTTATACATATGGTTTTTCCACCTTCCTCAAATAACAAGTAATTTTTTCATTTTTACTTAATTTATTTTATGTAACTAACCAATAAAATTTATTAGAACTAAATCGAACAAGTAGGTACAATATAACTGTCAACTGTCAAATATAAGTCAAATTATTAATGTAAACATTGTTAAATCAAAATAACAATTTACTGTTTTTTACCATTCTGCAAAATACAGAGTGTTTTATAAATAAATGTTAAAATGTATAGATACTTACGTAATAGAAAATATATATTATACAGGGCGTCAATAAGTTATATTTCATGAATGACATATGACGTTACTTTTACTTTTCCTCCCTAGGGAGGAAAAGTACAACTTTGCTCCCTACAATCAGGTCCGGAAAAGTATACTTTCGGTAGAGGTAGGTGGAAAAAAATATTATTTTCGAAATCTCGAAGTGCCTAAACTGAAGTTTAAACTTTATTTATCAGTTGTCGATAAGTAATTTGTTTATTTCAGTTTAAAAAACATTGTTTTTTAGTTTTTAATGCAGCCCGATCCCAATCCTCTCATAAGTTCTTCATTAACAATAAAAAACAATGGCCAAATCACACATCGGCCAATATCTCTTTTTATATAATAATAAATATCTCTTTTTTTGAAATTTGAAGGTTTTTTAACATTTTACCGTCGCGAATGGGCTATACATGGTAGCCAGGCATTATCTTATCTAGTGCTTTTTCAGCAAAAAATTTTGTTTGGCCGATTGATCTAATATCTAATTGCACACCCTGCAAAAAGTAGGACGTTTAGTCTTTACTATATGGATAAGGAAAAACAATTGAGTGGTTGTCCGTAACAGTGAATATGGTATTCGTATTATAGTTTTATCACCTTATAGGCGACATACTTCTTTAAAAGTTTCAATGCGATATTGTTATACACACAACACAAGAAGATTATTTATGAAAGGTTGCTATTCTCAAAATCTAGACAATTGCTCAATTGTAATTAATTTCGGAGCGAAGGCGTCGTCTGATATTAGGAAAGAATGAAATATTTTATTTTTACATTGTATAATAAATATTTTATTATGACCTCTGAGTACGTATCCAAAAAATAAGTGTTCATATTTTTAATTCGGTATGTATGTTCATCGTATTGTTCATAATGCGGATAAATCCATTTTTCCAAATTTTTGTTACATATTTTTTTGTATCTCATAGTCTCTAAGCATATACCCGAACTAATATACAGGGTGTAACAAAAATACAGGTCATAAATTAAATCACCTATTCTAGGACCAAAAATAGTTCTAATGAACCTAACTTACCTTAGTACAAATATGCATATAAAAAAGTTACAGCCCTTTGAAGTTACAAAATGAAAATCGATTTTTTCCAATATATCGAAAACTATTAGAGATTTTTTATTGAAAATGGACATGTGGCATTTTTATGGCAGGAATATCTTAAGGAAAAATTATAGTGAAATTTGTGCACCCCATAAAAATGTTATGGAGGTTTTATTCCCTTAAACCCACCCAAACTTTTGTGTACGTTCCAATTAAATTATTATTGTGATACTATTAGTTAAATTCATTATTTTTAAAACTTTTTTGGTTCTTAGTATTTTTTCGACAAGGCAGTTTTTATCGAGTTGCGGTTTCTTTTCTAATATGTTTACGTACGGATTTTATGGGGGTTTTGTTCCTTTAAACCTCCCAAATGGTTGTGTACGTTCCAATTAAACTATTACTGCGATACCATTAGTTAAACACAGTGTTTTTAAAACTTTTTTGCTTCTGTGTATTTTTTCGATAAGGCACATTTTATCGAGATGTGACTTCTTTTTTAATATGGTTTAAAATATACCTAAATATGTAAATCATAAATAAATTTTCCTATTATTATCAAGTCTCCATAATCGTACTTAGCCATATCACAGATGAACATAACATATATGTGGCCATATTATACAAATGTGTGGTGGATTTGACAAATAATATGCAAAATATTTCGACAAATACTGACTTTTCAAAAAAGTACCAAGAGGCAAAGAAGTTTTTAAAGCATTGTGTTTACCTAATGGTACTACAATTATAATCAAATTGAAACGTACACAAAAGTTTGGGGGGTTTAAAGGAACCAAACCCCCATAAAATTTTTATCGGGTGTCTAAATTTCACTATAATTTTTTCTTAAGATACTACTGCCTTAAGAATGCCACATGTTCATTTTCAATAAAAAATCTCCAATAGTTTTCGATATATTGGAAAAAATCGATTTTCATTTTGTAACTTCAAAGGGCTGTAACTTTTTTTATGTGCACATTTGTACTAAGGTAAGTTAGGTTCAATCGAACTATTTTTGATCCCAAAATATGTGATTAAATTTATCACCTGTATTTTGTTACACCCTGTATTATTCCATAAAACGACACTCAAACTGCAAGACGCAAGAGTCTCGCAGGCTTGGTCTTGTGCTTGCACAGTCAGTCTTGGTCTTGGTCTTGCTAAAATAAGGCGGTCTTGGTCTTGGTTTTGCTAAAACGCAAGAACAAGACCAAGACTGCAAGACCAAGACCGATTTTGGGCAACACTAGTTTTTAGTCATTGGCCTTATTCATTTTTATTTATTTATGTATTATTAATAGATTGTAGAAGTTTGACTGGCTTAGAATGACTAGTTTTTTAAAAACTGGAGTTAAAACGAATAACGAATTTTTGTAGTTTGGTAAAAAATGCCATTTTCTTCAGAATAGAAAGATTAGCATCAGAGATAGGAAAAAGGTTTCAATATAAAATTGTAGATTGTTTACTTTCCAAGAACTTGGTTTGAAAAAAAAATTTTTTACGGCAAAAATTGAGTGAATCATAAATGAGTAAGTATGTAGAAAAACATTGATTTTTTTTATACAAAACTAACACTTTCGATAGCAAATAAATCGAAAACTATTAATTTTGTAAAAAAAAGGTGTATAGAACCTTTTTTGCTTGGAATGAATGATTTTATCAACCTTTGCGGTCAGATTATAATAAAAAATTTCAATCCGCGAGATGGTGTGGCCACCACCCCCATGGTAAAAGCGCCTTTCGGCATCATATATATTCTGATCGCTGGACTACCCACTACTTATTCTTAAATTTTCAAGCAAATCGATCCATTCTGTAAAAATTGCAAAGTGAAAAGCTTCGGTTCCTGGCCTAATACGCGATATATCCTTCGAACATCTTTTTGAGATACATCCCTTTTAGACATATTTAAATTTACATAAATCATCTGGACCGTTGAAAATTTGTATAAAATTGTTCGCTGTCCGTCCAAGTGTTCATTAGTATTTAACGTCGTATATCACAATTACCGGGGACCGGGAACGTTTGATATGAACGTTGGCTGCGGCCGCAAGAGCAGGGTCGCATTGTTCGAAGCAAGGGTCGAATAAACACTATATAACCAGAAATTCTAAATAGCGTTTTACGTTTTACTAATAAATTTTGGCTGCGGTCCCTATTTTATCCCATTGGCAACCATTCATTCTGGCGAAACAAATCGATGCTCTCTCTCTATCTCTATCTGGAACCGATAATAAAACCAAATTGCGTTGCAACAAGAACGTTACCCAATAGAGTTAATGTACAGTTGGTTTAAAACACAGATTTATATAGATATATGAAATCGTGACCGAATTCAGGTTTGTTTGGAACATTTAGAGTGAAGTTACTTAGATAATAAATGTCACAAAGTTTTTGAAAAAACAAAAAAGTAGCCAAAATACTTTAGACCTTTTTAATGTTAAGTTATGAAGCATTTGTAAGTTTGCTGTGAAAGTGTTTTGGGTAGTAGTAGCATAGATAGAGGTATTTCCTATAGACCAGGGCGCATCTCTAAAAATATTAGTACATTTGGACGTTGAGAGGTGACTCAAATTTTTTTGCAGAAATTACTTGAAAATAACTCAAATAATAATATTTGAGTTATCCTCCCTCTCAAAAAGGTCCGGAACATTGTTTAAATAATCAAAATATCAAAAAGTGAACGAAAAATTCGATTTTTTTCTTCGTTTTTTGATTATAACTTTAAAAGTGTTCATTTTCGAGAAAAGTTGTACTGAAATAAAAGTTGCGTAATAAAATTTCCTACAATATAGAATTGGTTAAAAATTTAAAAAAATAGTCATCCTTGTTGCAAAATAGCAATAATTGCGAAAAAACCATACAAAAACAAGTATTCGCATTTTACGTTTTTTGACCATTTATGCTACACTTAGGACCTTTATATTTCACCCAGACAAACCTTTTTGATACAGCAAAACAATACTGTAAATTTCATTAAGATTGGTTCAATAGATTTTGCAAAATAAATTTTGCAATCCAGCTTTCGCAAAAAAAATCATTTTTCCAAAATGTTACAGGACTGAAAATAAAGCAGATAGCAAGTTGAAATTTTTTATTTATAGAAGTGTACTGTACCTTCTATTTGCAATTTTCAAAACTAAAATGGATTAACTACCACGGCGTCAGGAATTTTTTTAAATAAACATTAATTATTGGTGCTACGCGCAGGACAGCGGATAGTTTGCTCTGATTGGGCATTCCAATGACCTTTGATAATGAATGATACATTTTAATTTTTATTACATTTCGATATAAATAAATAAATTTGTTTATTGCAAAATAAAAACACATACTTCTATCCTTTGAAATAACACTTTTTTAGCAAAAATTTTCTTTGTCTATATATTTTAACTTATAGAATAAAAGTTTATTATTTTTAAACATATGCAATTGTCTAAACAATATTTCACAAACAATAATAAAATTAGTTTGATTTTTGTGGAACTAAAATATTAAAATACAACAAAATATAGAGTAATAAAATAATATATTAGATAAAGATTGGAAGAAATTTTGGTGGAAATCAACTTGTGTGAATCGAACACCGCTGTCCTGCGCGTAGCACCAAAAATTAATATTTATTTAAAAAATTTCCTGATGCCGTGGTAATTAATCGATTTTAATTTTGCTAATTTTAAATGAAAGGTAAAGTAGACTTCTATAAGCAAAAAAAATTCAACTTGCTATCTGCTTTATTTTCAGTCCTGCAACATTTTAAAAAATGAATTTTTTTTTGCGAAAGCTGGATTGCAAAATTTATTTTGCAAAATCTATTCAACCGATTTTAATGAAATTTACAGTGTTGTTTAACTATGTGCTAAAGTTTTTTTGTGTAAAATATGAAGGTCCTAAGTGTAGCAGAAATTGTTGAAAAACGTAAAATGCAAATACTTGTTTTCGTATGGTTTTTTTTCGAAATTATTGCTATTTTGCAACAAGGGTGACTATGTTTTAAATTTTTAACCAATTCCATGTTGTGGGAAATTTCAGTATGTCAGTACCACTTTTCTCAGAAATGAACAGTTTTAAAGTTATAATCAAAAAACCAATAAAAAAATCGAATTTTTTCTTCATATTTTGACATTTTGATTACTTAAACAATATTCCGGACCATTTTGAGTGGGAGGATAACTCAAATATTATTATTTGAGATATTTTCAAGCAATTTCTGCAAAAAAAATTGAGTCACCTCTCAACGTCTATCTCAAAACAGATGCGCCCTGGACCACTATGGAACATCGAAGTGGCATTACCATTGCCATAGTTAGTTGAAATTGTTTATTATTATATAAGAAAAAGTTTACAATTCTTCATCACCTGCATTTTACAAAAATTTGGAAATTCGGGGCGAAAAATATTTTCTCGGGAGTGAAAAAATATACGTTCAAACTAGGCCCGGAATTGGATATAATGACTAATTCTAAGCAACTTGTGTTCTATATAGTTTTTTTACTGTCAGTACTTTTCGAGTTATTTGCCAGTAAATATGTTCATTTCTAAAAAAAAAGAAACATGTTTTCGGACGGTTTTTCGCAGATAACTCAAAAAGTAAGTCTGAAAAAATATTTTTAGTAAAAATATGGCTTATAAAAAATTTATAAAAATGGTGTATGCGTGACGCCTGCAGACCCAGTAGTAGCAGATGTAGCATATGAAAAGTAGGTTCTTCTTCGTCAAATTCCAAATCGAATATTTCAATGTGAAATAATCAAAAAACAGATCAATTTTCGGGGAAAATTCTTGACAACTTTTGAAAGTGTTTAAAACAAGGTTTATTTTTGTTTAAAAAAAAAAATTTTAACATTAAAAATAAGTGAGTTACGCTCAAAATATTGTTGGTCCCTTTTATTTTTTGGTACAAAAATCGCGAAAATCACCCCCTAGTTAGCTTCCCAAATAAAATTAATCGTTACCGCTTCACAAGTTACTTTACTTATGTATTGTTTATATTATCTATAAGTTTCATTGGTTCAAAGTGCTCATTTTTGAAAAAGATTGCTTAAAATAAAACATTTTTTTAATTTTGAAAAAAAAAAATGGAATTAACTTAAAAATTATTAGTAACAACAAAAATCTTAAAGAGTAATAAAATGTACGTTTTGCTTTTCTGAATATTTTTGCTTTTTTGTTTTCTTGTTGACAAAAATTGGTTATGATATGGCTGTTCAAGATTTGCCTAAACTCGTGATTAGTTACTCGTTCAAGCCATTTTAAATACAGCTTTTTCAAAAATAAGCACTTTGAACCGATGAAACTTACAGATCGTATAAATAATATATAAGCAAAGTAATTTGTGAAGTGGTAATGATAAAATTTATTTGTGATGCTAATTAAGGGGGCGATTCTCGCGATTTTTTTGCCAAAAAATAAAAGGGATCAACAATATTTTGAGCGTAACTCACTTACTTTTAATGTTACAAGTTTTTTTAGAAAACAAAAATAAACCTTTTTTAAACACTTAAAAAAGTTGAAATTCATTTTCCCCGAAAAGTGCTCCGTTTTTGGGTTATTTCACATCGAAATATTCGATTTGGAATTTGATGAAGAAGAACCTACTTTTCATTAACTACAACTCTGCTTCTACTGAGTATACAGACCTCAAGTATGCACCATTTTTTTTCCGTTTCTTATAAGCTATATTTTTGCTGAGAATATTTTTTTCGCCCAAATACTTACTTTTTGAGTTATCTCCGAAAACCCCTCAAAAACAGTTTTTTTTCTGTTAAAAATGAACATATTCACCTGCAAATAACTCGAAAATTATTGACTTAGGGAAAAGACTCTATAGAACAAAAGTTGCTTAGAATTAGTCATTGTATCCAATTTAGACTTATTCTGAATGTATATTTTTCACCTTCGAGAAGGGGGTATTCCCCACCATTTTTGTAAAATGGAGGGGACGTAGAATTGTAAACTTTTTCTTATATAATAATTAACAATTTCAACTACCTATTCCCAAATTGTTATCCTTCCTTTAATTTTTTTGGGGTCAGATTGTTCTTTGACCGGGCTAAATAGCCGCAGTCTAGTAGCAACACTTGCCTATGGATTTTAGCAATATTGATCTGCATAAGCCAAATGTTCCGTTTTTAACGTGAAGTAAAGTAAAGGCAAACAATTCTGAACTAACATAAAGAGGTTCTTCTTCTTCTTCCTCTTTATAAGCAATTCTGCTTGTTCATTGGCGGATTGATACCTCTATGGAAGGTTGTCACTCCATCTTTTGCGCGGTCGGCCGATACTTCTTCTGCCGATTGGTGATTTATCTCGTGCTATTTGGACTACACGTGTCTCCCCCATTCTGGTTATGTGGTTATTCCATTCTTTCGTCTATTTAGTCTCCATTCGTTTATACACTGTACGTTACATTGTCTTCTAATATCTTCGTTCCTCTTTCGATCTCTCAGTGTATTTCCTGTAATTCTTCTCAGTACTCTCATCTCTGCCGTTTCCAGTAGTCTTTGTGTTGTGGCTGTATCGGGTCTTGTTTCTGATGTATATGTCATTATTGGTCTTACATTGGCTTTACAAATTCTTGACTTCAGCTCAGTGGTAATATGTCAGTTTCGCCACATAGTGTTATTACAGAAGTCTATTTGTTTTTGTACTTGTTTTCTCACTACTTTTTTGTCCAGATCTTCGTAACTTGACAATGTAATTCCAAGGTATTTTACTCTCATTAGTTGTTCAATACTGATACCATTAATTTCCATTTTACATCTGATTGGTTCTTTACTGATTACTATTGTTTTAGTTTACTGAGATGAAAATTGTTGTTTTGATAGATGTTTTCAATAGTTAGATAGATGTTATTATATCTAGGGGGCTTCTCTATTATATAGAAAATGGATTAAATATTTGAGTTTTACTTTGTCAAATGCTGTCTTCAAGTCAATCAGACATAGAAATGCTGGTCTATTATACTCTAGTAATTTCTCAGTAATTTGCTTTATGATGAATATTGCATCTGTACACGATCTTCCAGTACGAAAACTATGTTGTTCATCTGCTAAATTTAACTTCTTATTCATTATGTCTTGTCAACTTTTAGTTGTAAGTTTTAGGATAGTACTTGAAAAGTTGATACCTCTGTAGTTTTCTGGCTGCCATTTATTGGTAAAGAGATTAAAAGGTAAAAAAAGAAAAATATAAGAACCATAAACGACAAAAACAACAACTAAAAACGAAGAAAATAAAAATATTAAAATGGAAAGGACAGGACACAAAAATATTTGGAGGCGAGCTGGCAGAAGAATATTTAAGAAGTAAATTAGTATCAAACTAAATTATTACTTTTGGTTTACAAAACCAGTTAAAACTTTAATTCTTACTGATGCTGCCACTAAATAATTCCAAACATGCGGAGAAAAGTGTAGCAACACATATTACTTCTAGATGACCAGCATTATATATGCAAACAAATTCAGCGGATTACTCAAAATAGCTCTATATATCTCCAACGATTAAATGCGGATAACTGGCTTCGATCCATAGTTGTACAAGCTCTAACTTGGTATTTAATTAATTGTTGTGATTGCGTAATTTTGTTTTCTGTATTTCTGTGGTCGGAACGAACAGCCTTAATTGGTCTGATTCAAATAAACATGCAAACCAGGTTCCATTTTCTGCTTAGTTCGTGTTTATTAAAATAATTAAAAGAATATTAAATATGTTTTTAAAGTATCAGTCTACTAATTAATCACTGTTTCTTTTTTTTTATTTCTGGGACGCTTCATTTTGATAAATATAGTTAATTTGTGGAAAAAGGTTTCTCCAGAACTTGTTCTATTCATATTAACTGTGAGCCCAATTATAGAACCAATTTTAGAAACTCCTTTGGAGCTTCTAAAATTTCAACTTTACCTTATGTAGGTATATAATCTTATGTAGTATCTGTTACATATTAAACAAAATCTTAGCCAAACAAATGCGTATGTAGATTTTCAGTAGTAATTGCACAAGAGCTCTAAAATTATTGAATTTTTCCCGAGTGACATTTTGACAGTTTTTATTTCACGAGCCTAATGCGAGTGAAATTATGTCAAAGTGTCACGAGGGCAAAAATTCTATATTAATTTTAGAGATCGAGTGCAATTTGTTGCGTTTATTTCATGAATAAAACTGTTCAAAACCAAAATTTTATTGTAATTTATTTATGTAAGTACAAATTAGTACAATTAAACACACAGTTGTTATAAATATGTATTTGACGGTTGAAAGTCATCAGTTTTATAATTTTTAAAACATTTGTCATTAAGGCTATGGGTACATAATTCGCAAATATTTTATGTGTATCCCTACTTTTTCTGTCTTTACACGGCAAATTACGTGTAGTAAAATTCACACTGGTATGGATATGTAAACATTACTAGAATGTCATTCTACTTGAAAATGTCATCATTAATTTAAAGAGATGGGTTTTGAATGTTCTTGGATAACTGTTATTTTTATAATTGGAAATTATTCATTCAGTTAATACATGTGATAATTTTTCACTAACTATGTATTCAGTGATTGTAATAATTTATTTGTACAACAAAGACTAATATTCAATCGAGAAAAGAAGAAAAGTGTTAATATGATTTTTTAATAATATATTGTTATGGAACGCTTACAATTTTGAACATCTTTAAAAAAAATACTTGAATCACAGAATATAATATTATCTCTGCTTGGATCTTCCACAAAGAATACACAATAAATAACTTTTTATTAAGTTCACGTCTTAAATCAATTATGTATCAAATACACTATATTTCAATAATATTTAATCAATAACTCAACATATTTCCGATGCAATGTCAAATATTTAAAATTGTCACTGATTGTCAGTGTCTGACTGACAATATATGCTGACAATATTATATTCGGCTGAGTGCGTTGTAAGACAAAGATAGATTTGGAAAATATTACCACGGCATTGTGTTTATTTTTTTCGAATCCTGCAAAAACCAATAAATATTTTTGAAAAATTTAAACGCAGAATGAAAGACTAAATTATTACCGAGGGCCGAAATTCCCTTAGAATAAATAAAAAGTTTATTTTTAATGATATATTTGAAATTAGAAATCACACTAAATTTTCTCTTAGTTTTTCACCCCTGTAACTTATTAAAATAAATATTATAGAAGTTCTCAGGGACTTTCGGCCCTCGCTAATAATGTGATCTTTCATTCTGCGTTTAAATTTTTCAAAAATACTTATTAGTTTTCTCAGGATTTCAAAAAAATGAATCCCCATTTGAATATCATTGCAGCCGAAAATACGTACCGATCCTCTTAATGTCACTGAATGTATTTTTTCGTAGCAACGAAGGGCATCTGACGTAATATACTTAACGACGGGCAATTATCAAAAATTATCGATTTAATTTAGATTTATGTAGCTTTCTATTGGTCAGAATCTCCTATGAATGAAATAATCATAATTATTCCACTACAAATAAAAATAATTTTGTACCAGAATATGGCCGCCTTGAGAAATTCACAAATGGTTCAAGGTATTTAGCCATTAAGTTTTATAACATAGTGCCAACTAGAATATAAGCTCTTAATTTTTATCAATTCAAAGAAAAATTAAGAGATGCCTTATAGTGAATTATCTTTAAATTTTAATCTTTTGTAATTATTTGTCTGTTCTGTTTGGTAATACACTCAGTTTTATGTTTCATATGTCTGTATATTTCTATAACTGTTATTATTCGGCAACAATATAAACTTTGGTTTTATTTACTTTCTAGGTAAGCAGCATTTCTTGAGCTTGTAAGTATAACAAGACATAGTATATACCTACTAGATATTGTTTAATGTAACGCTACATTCCTCAAGAATAAAACAAAACATAAAATTAGATCAATAAGATAGTATTATGGGTTCTCTGTTTTTTATGGTGTCGCAGGTTGGACTTTAAGAGCAAACAGTAGCGATCAACAGTTAGCAACACACGCGTTCCAAGATGCGGCTCTAATTTTGAATATTTTGTCGAGATATTTGGCACACATATTCGTAATATAATAAAGAATTGCGGTACAGAGCCCAATTTCAGAAATATGTTAATATATGGAAATTACTCTATAACTAAATAAAATATTGAAAAAAGTAGCCTGTACCACCATTAAGAAAGATAAAAAATGCACTTTCTTCAAATAAACTTTTTTATCCCGTGCCTAGATTTTGTGTCACATTGGAACTACTAAAAATCGATGTTTTTATAACAAGAAATCAAACGTTACTGACTTGGCAACATTTCGCGTCTATGTGTATAAAAATTATTGTTTTTGATAGTATAAACTACGTCACTGTCAGTGTCAAATTACCGACGCACTGTTGCCTTACTTTTGAAAGTTCGCAGAACTTTTGCAATCTTGGACCGCGTTTGTTGCTACCTGTTGATCGCTACTGTGTGCTCTTAATGGGTACACTAAAATTAGGTAGATTTAATTGGTAACGAGGTTATTTTGGAGCCGATGGTAAAAGTTCAGGAAGTGATCAGAATAGTTAAAAAAGTTAAACTGGGATCTTTTGGCGGCCATGTTATAATTACAGCGACCAAGATACAAGAAAGAATCGGACCAGATCGAAGATAAACGTCATGGCTTAGAAACTTAAAAGAATGGTTCAACAGATCCTCTGTCTTCATTTTCTGAGCTGGGATCAACAAAATTAATACAGAAAATTTGGTTGTTAATGTACGATAATCGAGCATGATACAACAAGATGAAAATGCATGGTTTACTCCCGTGTCTATTTGTGTTCGTTAGGTTAGCAGGTCAATAGTAGTTGAAGTAATTTTGTTTTTATGACTTTCCATGTACAGTGGAACCTCCATAACTCGGATTAATCATGACTGCGGCCGATCCGGCTTATCGAAAATCCGAGATAGCCGGAGAATATGGTAAAAACTAATAAAATATGGTATACTTACAGATAAACTCCGTTAGAATTGAAATAACATGAAATATATTTATAAATATGCACAGTACCTACTCATCAAAATTACTAAAAAAAAACACCAAACACAAACGTAAGCAAACGGAAGCGAACAATACAAGACACACAATACAGTCACAACGATGTAATGTTATTTAAGAACAGTGAAAACTAAAGACCATTGTTTATAAAATAATTTTTTAAATAGTCTTTCCAAAACAATGCTAAGACAGTTTGAAATAAACAGGAATAGGTACTACAGACAGGTGCCTGTTGTTTCTGCGGCGTGTGCTATGAGTCATTTTTAATATCGTATAGTTCAAATTACACACATACACATTATCTCTCAAATATTATATTACATACATTTTTATTGTTGAAAGGTTTGTCTGATAATTAACTACTTTGATGGGAAATAAGCCACAATTAAATTGAAAAATAATTTTATTAACGTTTCACGACGCCCAAATCAGGTCGTTGTCAAAATACAAAATATTGAAAATCAAAATGTTCATCTGATGAAAATCGGTCCGGGTTAGCCGGACTTCCGGGTTATCGGGGGCCGACTTATCGGGGTTCCACTGTATCCTCTAGTTCAGAGCTTGCTTTCTTTGCTGCGTTTATACTGTTATCAAACCTGTAATGTAATGTAGTGTAATTCAATAAATCGAACATTGTATTTCAGAGATATACACTCGAGATATCCAGAACAAGCAACATTAAGAATGATGTAATGTCAATAATAATGCAAATAACAAAAATGAAAATAGTGAGAAAAATGACTAAATATCAAAACTTTCTATGATACTGAAAAAGGTTAAACAATAAATGACTATACATAGTAGATCCCGTTCACACATATTTTATGTACACACCAAATAAAAAAATATTGAAAAATATGTATATGGATGAAATGGTACAGAGCTGGATGGTAAAAATCTTAGAAATACAGTTTATTCATTGAAGTTCCAGCATTAACTCATTCATTTGTCTGTTTTTTTCCCCATAAAAACATTTACTTTCCTTTTAAATTCCAGATTTCTTTTACTCTACATTTTTTAAATCCGTGACATTCTTAAGCATACAGTTTAATTGCATTAAATGGGGCTATTTATTTGCCAGCAATAAATCGATTTATCTTGATGGTAGATAATAAGGAACATGGAACAAACTAGAATAAGAAAACCCTGACGTTTCCCTTCCCTAAATTGCATTCGATATTCCATCGGTGTTAAGAGAATGGATGTTTTAGAGTACGGAAACGGATTAAGCACAAAATAATACGTTCTTAGTTTATCTGTAGGTAACTTGAATATCAAACTTGCACTCAGATAAAAATTTCTCTTGCACATTATTTAAATTTGAAATTTTTCAATTTTTTATTTTTAGTAGAGAATAACCTCATTTTATTAGTACGTTACCTGCGCTTCCAAAGGGGTAATAAATCTTTACTCATATGTGACTAATAACTAACGAGCTAAAAGATAATTTTAAATAACTAATGGATAATTAGTACTATTAAAAGTCGTACATAATCGAATCTATAGAAAGTGCAAAACAAGCATCGAAACGATCAGTTTGGATTCAGAGCCGGCATGGGAACGAGAGAAGCTCTCTTCAGTTTACTAGTTTTCGCCCAAAAATGCTACGGCCAACAGAAAGATAAATTTATATACTGTCTAGACTTAGAAAATCATTTGAAAGAGTAAGAAACGACCTAGAACATTTGTAAGAAGTCGATTTAAATGGAAAAGACATCAAGATACTAAAAAACTTGTATTGGACCCAAAACGCCAGAGTTAGGATCGAAGATTTCACATTCGCAGAAGTAGAAATTAGAAGGGTAGTTAGGCAAGCATGTGTTCTGTCGCCCCTGCTGGTTAATCATTACTTCGAGTTTCTATTTAAAGAGGCACTGGAAGATTCCAAGGATAGAGTCAAGGTGAATGGCGTAAATATCAACAGAATCAAATACTCCGATGATACTGTCTTGAGTGAGTATTCCGAGTTGGGCCTACAACAACTCATCGACAAGACCAAGTGACCTGACACTGACCATGGCAAGTGTGGACATGCCGAAACGTCGTCAAAATAATGCTTCTTCTAAAAAATCAATGTTATTCAACGCGAATAACTTTGGTGCTAATAGAGCAAATTTTGTTACCCAAAAAAGAAAATAAATGTATAAAAGAGACTTAAGTAACTGTTTCAGTGACTGAGGAATTATTAGAGTAACCTTAAAATCGTTTAGTATGAAATTATTACTGACGTAAATTTCTGATAAATGTTTAGTTTATTTTGAGTTATTTGTAAATTCGAAACAATCTTAAAACTGTATAAATGTTTGGTATTCCGCAATACTACAAACATTTCTCTACCTGCAGTATTCAAACCATGCAAAATATTCCAACTTTAATAAGTTAATTAAGTTTGAGCAAGTTAGTTTTACCGAAGGGTTTCTAATTACACAAAATCCTAAAGCTACGGTTTATTTTGTCTGGCTCACCCATTCCATTCCGGTATTTTCTCAGTTTTAGATAACGACTTTGAAAAAAGTTAAGTATAAATTGCAAAAATAAAAATCCAGTCGGCGTTGAAAGTTTAACGACTCTCAATGAAAGTTTTAAGGATGTTTGACTTGAGTTCATTTTGGTGAAAAACGTGCAGAAAGCAAATGTTGAAAGAAAAGACTTATTAGAGACCTGCTTTTATATTGTGTAGTTAAAAGTCGTGAATCTGTATAAAATTTTATTGAAATTCCGAAAACGGCACATACCTCAATATATTCTAAAGTTATTAGATTCTAGAATCCGTGTAATAGAATTGTCATTAGGGCAGTCAATGGGGGTAATTGGCTCCGAATTCCATCCTACTACGTCGATTTACTTGATATTTTCACAGTTAGTGGCTAATAACTCAAGAAACAAAGTCTACCTTATGCCGATGTGCGCTTTTATCTTGGGGGTGGTTCCCACCCCTTCTCGGGAGTGAAAAATGTTTTGGTTAAAATAGCCACGGAAGAGACTAGAGAACCTAATTTAGAACCTAATTTAGAACTAGAGACTAGAGCAAAAACTGTTCTATAATTATTTTTTGAAGAAAACTCAATACTTTTTGAGTTATTCGTGGTTAAAAATTGGACATTTTCATTGAAAAATGACACCTTTTTGGACGGATTTTTGCGAATAACTTAAAAACTATGCATGTAACAAAAAAACCATATAAAAGAATATCTGTAGGTTTTAAAAATACACAGAGATTCGTTCCTTCATAAATCTTCTAGTTAAAATACAAAGAGGGATATGGTAGGTAAGAAGAGTTTGTTTTTTGCTGCATGCTCAACTTCAAATAATAGAGAAACTGTCGATTTTAGGTGTATAATGATACTAATAACTTTTGTAATGCTTGAAAGACCTTTAAAATAAGCAATACTAAATGTCGATTGAATTCAAACTAAGCGAGATATTCTGCAAAAAAGTTGATGACTAATGTATTTTAAGAAGAAATCAGAAGTATATTTAACCCCTCATCCATCAGAATTTAAATACATCATTTTCCTTCTACAATACTTTTTATTATAGTGTTTTTTCTATGTTAAAAAAGTTGGACTGGATTAAAATGAATGGTTTTTGAAAAAAATAAAATCAAATTATGGAGCGCATTTTTAAATTTTCTTAAAAATCTTTTTTCCTCCATGTAAGTCAAAGAAGATAAGAGATACGAAAAAAAGATACCACACAAAAATGTAGGGCTTTTTCAGGTAAAAATTTTCTTTTTATTTTTCATTACTATACATATCTCTTATCATTTTTGTTACATGGAGAAATTAAGCATTTTTAATTAAAAATGCTCTCTATTATTTGATCTTTTTTTTAAACGATTCATTTTAAACCCATCCAACTTTTTGAACATAGAAATAACACTATATTAAAAGGTATTGTGGAAGGAAAACGATGTATTTACATTTTGGTGGATGGAGATTAAAATTACTTCTCATTTTTTCTTAAAATACATTAGTTATCAATTTTGTTTGCAGCATAACTCACTTAGTTTTAATGTAATTGACCTTTACTATAGCTCATTTTAATGGTATTTTCAAGCACTACAAAAGCATTACAAAGTATTAGTAGCATTACACACCTAAAATCGACCGTTTCTCTGTTATTTTAAGTTTAATACACCAATTTGAGAATGTACCAAAAAAACAAACTATTTTCACCTACCATATCTCTTTTTGTATTATAACTAGAAAATTTATGAAGGCAAGTATCTCTTTATTTTTTATAACCTACAAAAATGTTTAATATAGTTTTTTAGTTAGATGCATAGTTTTTAAGGTATTCGCAAAAAACCGTTCGAAAAGGTATTATGTTTCAATGAAAATGGCCAATTTTCAACCACGAATGTCATAAAAAGTATTGAGTTTTCAAAAAAATTGTAGGGCAGTTTTTGCTTAGAATTAGGTTCTCTAGCTAACTCCATGGTAATTTTAACCAAAAAATTTTCCACCCCTAAGAAGGGGTGGGAACCACTCCTAAGATAAAAGCACACATCGGCATAGGGTAGACTTTGAATTAGGAGAAAAGTAGAGGCTAGGCCCAAAATTTCATTACAATCTATGCACTAGGATAGAATTCGGAGGTAATATCCTATTCTTGCTCCCATTGACTGGCGTACATTGAATTGTCGTTAGAATAGAATAGTCCTGTCTCCAGGGGGGGTACAACGGCGTTCTTAATTCAGATGGACTTACCAAAGTTTTTTTTATGTATTTTGACCCGTAGAACACGAATTTTTTGGGTAACAGTTGATCCGGATGTCGATAAGATTGTTATAAACAAAGAAGTTGAGGAATTACATAACAGCGATTTCTCGCAAAACAAAACATTTTTTTGTATTTTTTGGGTCATTCTAACCAAAAAATGTTCCTACAAGTTTTTTCGTAGGATGCATAGTTTTCGAGATAAACGCGGTTGAACTTTCAAAAAATGCAAAAATTGCAATTTTTGAACCCGAATAACGTTTGAATAAAAAATAAAATAGCAATTCTGCTTACCGCCTTTAAAAGTTTAAGTCAAATTATATCTGTTTTGAATATTTGCATTGCTAAAAATTTATTTTTTGATTGTTAAAAAAAGCTATAAACACATACTGTTCCCCGTGCCTAATACATGCGTTTTAAGGCATGCTACTTACAAATAGCCCCGCTTGCACTTTTACCTCCTCTACGTACTCGTTCGATTTTAAATGAGAAATCATTGAAACATCACTCAAGCACTAGGTGTTTATAGCTTTGTTTTAACAATAAAATAATATATTTTTGGCAATACAGATAATTAAAACCGATATAATTTGACTTGAACTTTCAAATGCGGTAAGCAGAATTGCTATTTTATTTTTTAATCAAAAGTTTTTCGGGTTCAAAAATTCCAATTTTTCGATTTTTTGAAAGTTCAACCGCGTTTATCTCGAAAACTATGCATCCTACGAAAAAATTTGTAGGAACATTTTTTGGTTAAAATGGCCCAAAAAATACAAAAAAATGTTTTGTTTTGCGAGAAATCGCTGTTATGTGATTCCTCAACTTCTTGGTTTATAACAATCTTATCGACATCCGGATCAACTGTTACACAAAAAATTCGTGTTCTACAGGTCAAAATACATAAAAAAAACTTGGGTAAGTCCATCTGAATACAGGAGGCCGTTGTACCCCCCCTGGCGACAGGACTAGAATACCAAAAGCCACGTAAAAGTTTTCTTAACGCTTATTCAGTAGTCTTATGAGTTTTAATAGAATTGAACGTTTTTAAGATAGAAACAATGCACACAAACATGAGAGAGCTCAGTCCCTCTATCAAATCCTTCCATTGTGAAGTAATGTAATATTTCTCATTTTTCCTAGTCGGTAGTACGTTTCGGATATCGTTCCACCTTAAACTTTCAATGATTTCTCTTAAACTGTTTCCATATTTCCATCTCTTCTGCAACTCTGAAGCAAAAGTTTAACAGCTCCGACCTTGTTTGTAATGTGGTCCACATACCTTGTTGGTAATCTTCTCCGGATTCTCGTTCCTTGCACCGTCCTCTACAATGTCAGCTTTTCCAGTCCATCTCTACGTAACACATGACCAAAATAAGCGGTGATTTTTTCGGTCACAATGTTTTGAAGTCTATTTATAATATTAGGCGAAGAAACAAAGCACTAAAAATCCCCAAACCTTGGAATTTTGTGCAGTAAGTTGAATTTTGTGAAATAAATTTAATCTCCGGCAAAAAATTTTGTGCATAAGAAAATGCATTTTCAAAGTGCATCTCGAAGAGATGGAAAATGAATAATTTAGAGCTCAGGAAGTATTGACGGGAATGAGTTCAATATATTTATACTTGGGGGTCATGGAAGTCACTGAACACGAATTTCATGGCGGTGATGGTCTCCGATGTACCTGGTGCCCAGGGTGGAACTCGTCGCCTGGGACGATCGAATAATTAGAGGGGCGATCGAATAATTCGTGAAATGAAGATTGGAGCGAAAACTGAAAAATACGTGTTTAATATTTTTCAAAAATCTATCGAATGACACTAAACATGATCCCCTCACTCCGCCCCCTCGAGATGGGGTGGGGGCAACTTTAAAATCTTGAAAATCCCCATTTTCTAATTGTAGATTTGTATTGCTTACGTAAAAAGAAGCAACTTTTATTCGAGACATTTTTTAAATTGTGGATAGGTGGCGCTATAATCGGAAAAAACCATTTATCGTGATACCATAAGTAAATTATAAAAACGATCAAATATCTCGAGAAAAACGCTTCCTAATAAAAAACCAAAAAGTTCGTGTTTAATATTTTTTAAGAACCTATCGAATAACATCAAACACAACTCTCCACTCCACCCCCTGCGGGTGGGGTGGGGGGAAACTTTAAAATCAAATAGAAATCCCCATGTTTTATTGCAGATTTGGATTCTTCATGAAACAGTAAGTAACATTTATTGAAAACATTTTTAAGAATTGTTAATAGATGGCGCTAATAAATAGTGTTTTTCCGATTATAACGCCATCTATCCATAATTTGAAAAAATTTCTCGAATAAAAGTTACTTATTTTTACGTTAGAAATCCAAATCTGGAACAAAAAATAGGGCCTCCTATTTAAGATTTTAAAGTTACCCCCAGACCACCTCCAGGGGGTAGAGTGGAGAGTCGTGTTTTGTGTTATTCGATAGGTTCTTAAAAAATATTAAAAAGGTAATGTTTGGTTTTTTATTTGGAAGTGTATTTCTCGAGATATTAGACCGCTTCTATAATTTACCTATGGTATCACAATAAATGTTTTGTTCCAAAAAAATGTACCTAAATGTTCACCTAAAAAATGTATAAAAAAAAATAATGGACTACCAGATGCCCCATTTCAAATGGACTTGTCTCTACATAATTTTACTGTAAAAGAAGTCAAACACATTGTAAAGCATGAAATCAACTTAAAAAAGGCACTTTTATTCGATCTATTTTCTGGTTAAATCCTACAAGAGTTATCTGAAAAATGTTATAAACTCATAACCTTTATATTCAACGCAATGCTACGGACGAGTTACTTCCCCTGCACCTGAAAGGTTGCCCAAATCATCATGATCCTTAAGCCCGGACAAAAAACCAGAAGTCGTCTCCTCATATAGGCCAATAAGTCTGCTCCCAATGTTATCCAAAGTTTTTGAAAAACTCTACGCCAGTAGACTTGAAATAATAATAAATAAAAAAAAACTGGTTTCAGATCATGAGTTTGGAGTTCGAAAAAAGCACGGAACAATTGAACAGGTGCACAGATTAGCTAATCAAATCAACAGGGATCTGAACGGTAAAAGATATTGCTCAGCAGCCTTCTTAGATATATCACAGACATTTGACAAAGTATGGCATAGCGGCTTACAATTTAAATTGAAAGAACTCCTACCCTATCCCCACTATCTACTACTAAAATCCTACCTATCAGACAGACATTTCTTTATGAAACAAGGGAGTGAACTGGAGTGAGCATTACGTCCAATAGATTCTGGCGTTCCTCAAAGTAGCGTCTTGGGACCCATATTGTTTCTCCTTTATACAGCTGATCTGCCAAGAACAAGAACCACCACTGTAGCAACATTCGCTGATGACACGGCGGTTTTGGCACCCCACACCAATCCGGCTTCAGCCTCAAAGAACCTTCAGACAAACCTGGATAATATACAAAAGTGGCTAAAAATATGGCGTATCAGAGTTAATGAAACGAAATCTACACAAGTAACATTCACTTTACGAAGAGAAACATATCCACCAGTAAAAATCGACATATCAACACTAATAAATACTGTCAAATATCGAGGTGGACTGTTTTCATTGGCCCACCTTGTATACAGGGTGAGACAGATAAAAGTCCTATTAGAAATATCTCGAGAAATAAAGGAAACAGAATCATGAAAATTGGAATGAAGGGGTTTTGAAGAGTGATCTCTTTAATGAAAATATTTTCATCGATTTGCTACTTCCGGTTATACCGGAAGTGGCTTATAACTTCGTTTTTTTAAATGGAATATCCTGTATATTTTTACATTTTTGGATTCTCCTGGATGTCTTCTTTCTTAAAATATGAGGTTTTGTAATGTTATACAGGGTAGTTTAAAAGGTAATTACGTTTATTTTCTTAATTTCCTAGCAATATTCACACCCTGTAGAATTGTAGTAGTTTGACATCAAAAACTCTATTTATGTTCAAATGATTTTTAATATAGTCTAGTATTGTTAAAAAATGTTAGTATAGCTAAACGTTGAATTGTACTATACATGGTTCGTCGAAACTCGGAAAGAGTATTTTCTGAGTTTTCTTAAATGGAACACCCTATATTTTATTATTGTAATGAAATGATATTTTATGCTACTTTTTTATTTCTTAAGCATTCCCTATACCTAACTGCTTTAATTTGTGAGTTATTGGTGATTCAAGCCAAACATTAATTTCAACAAAAATTACGTGAAATTTTATTAGGTTGGTCCTGAAAATATTCAATCACAAATAATTTTTCGGAAATAAATACATATTAATCTAGACTGAACTTTAAAATTGCCAATAATGGTTGAGCTATCAAAATACCTGCGTAGTTAACATTCTTGGCGCGATTAACAATTAAGCACAAATTAAAGCATTTAGGTATAGGGAATGCTTAAGAAATAAAAAGGTACCACAAAATGTCTTTTCATTGCAATACTAAAATACAGGGTGTTCCATTTAAGAAAATTCAGAAAATCCTCATTCCGATTTTCGACCAACCATGTATACTAAAATTTAACATTTAGCTATACTAATAATTTTTATTAATAGTAGACTATATTAAAAATCATTTTAACATAAATAGAGTTTTCGATATCCAACTACTACAATTCTACAGGGTGTGAAATTTGCTACGAAATGAATAAAAAAAAATAAAAAAAACGTAATTAGCTTTTAAACTACCCTGTATAACATTACAAAACCGCGTATTTTAAAAAAGAAGACATCGAGTGGAATCTAAAAATGTAAAAATATACAGGTTGTCCCATTTAAAAAAAAGAAGTTTTAAGCCACTTCCGGTATAACCGGAAGTGGCAAATTGATGAAAATATTTTCATTAAATAGATCACCCTTCAAAACCCCTTCATTCAAATTTTCATGATTCTGTTGCCTTTAGTTCTCTAAATATTTCTAGTAGGCCAGTTATCTGCCTCACCCTATATATTATATTCTAATATCAATTATGCAACTCTAATAAAAACGGATGGAAATAAACTAGGAAATTAATGGGCTCCCACATTTACATGAATATGTAGCATAAAATTTAAGCGTGCATTCTGCAGTAAATTCATTTTATATGAAAATTCAAATTTAGTGCATGTCTCTATTGTTACGAAGTTTGCTGATAAAGTAGATACCTGAAATGTATATCCGGAATAAATAGTCCCGAAGCAAGTTATCAGTGTTTCGTATTTGCATTTTGTTTAAAGAAAAAGGCATAAATCTGTTGCTAAAATAATTTTGGAGCAAACGCTTCATTCTAACCAATGAAAGCGTTTACATCAGAAAAATATTTTTAGTTACTTATCTCCTTTTCGTTTACAAGAGGGATGAACACTAATCTATCCGCTATGTATTTATCTTGTTTTTTGTTTTATTCGACTGTTTTTTAGACATAATCAAAGAAAACCGAACAGAAAACCACGAAATCGTAAACTGGCGGGCAACAAAAAGATCCCATATTAGGTTCAAAATAAACGGATCACGCTACAGCGCTACGCTGTGGATCCACAAAGTAGTTTCCGATTATTAGCCGTGGATTCTTATGTGGACTGGACCTCCCATCCCAGACCAGCGACTGTGGCTGGCCACTTTTTATTTTTTATTCATTTATTTATAGTTAACCTTCCGATGACCAACCTTTTTTTGTTACACGGATGACCAAGGGGCGGAAAATGACCCCAGGTCAAAAATGCCAAAAATGACAATTAACAAAAAAATAAAGTTTTTTTTATGGCCTGGACTTTATGTCATTCAGCCAGTCACAACATGAGTATTAGTGGCATGTGTAGTGTGTATGTTGAGTAAGTGTCTTGTTACTTTGTAAAGTCGACGTCATTAGCGTAAAACTACTTGGAATTACACATATTGCACGGTATTTTACTAAACATCAACTTCAGAATACATTTTTTATTCGTAAAATATAGGGAATTTTTTTTTATTTCAAAATATGAGGATATCTAGAATGATATTAAAGTCAAATAAAAAATTAATGAGTTTAAAATTGAAAATACTTTTGAATTTATTAAACAAAAACATATAGGTCTGGATACCGCGTATGAAAAAAAAGTTGATTAATAGCAAGCTGAAAATTTGTTAATAGCTTAAGGGTGTCTAGTCGGACAAACTTTGATATATGGGAACATTGGAACAGGGGAAGTTTTAATTGTGGAACAGGTTAAAAATTTGGAACGGTCAGACCACAAAAACGGCACATGAATTTTGTCCGACAGAACAGACTTAAACTCTCCGAACAGAGATTAAACTCTCATGCAAAAATCAGACTGCTATTTATCATTAAATGGGCGTTTTAATGAGTGGAACATGTAGAATATGTCAAATGACAGGAATTATGACAGGTGATAAATAGCAGTCTGATTTTTGCATGAGAGTTTAATCTCTGTTCGGAGAGTTTAAGTCTATTCTGTCGGACAAAATAAATGTGCCGTTTTCGTGGTGTGACCGTTCCAAATTTTTAACCTGTTCCACAATTAAAACTGCCCCTGTTCCAGTGTTCCCATATATCAAAGTTTCATACGCGGGATCCAGACCTAATACGCTTGGGTCACAATTTCCCCCGCTTGGTCATCCGAAGGTTAATACAAATGACCTGGCCTCTTGAGACTAATCCAGGTCGTTTCCTGATGGGATTACAGTAGTTGATACACATAATTTTTATTTTAACAATTTTCTAATTTAATTTAAGTAATAATTAATTATTAATAATGGCCCTAATCTATTACTAATTCTGAAAATGATAAATTATAAATAATTCTAATAAATACTTAATTCGAATGAACAATTTTAACAAATAATTCTAAACAATTTTAATAAACAAAATATAATTTTAAATTTTTTTTTATTTGAATTTTTTTTGTGAAAGTAAAATTTTTATAGTACTTCCAGTTATCATTCTCAGATGAGAAATGCAAGCACTATTAATCTAAAAAAAATTAGAAATAATTATTGTAAGTGTAGGTCTGTTTGACTTGTATAATATTCACAATGGTATTTCGGTGAGCCTCAGACCCTTAGACGAAAATATCCATTGAGTTTTAAAATTTTAAGTGTTTAGCTACATTTTTTGCCAGCACTATTAATCTAAAAATAGTTAGAATAATTATTGTAAGTGTAGGTCTATTTGACTTGTATAATATTCACAATGGTATTTCGGTGAGCCTCAGACCCTTAGCCGAAAATATCCATCGAGTTTTACGCCCGGTTTCATAATCAGTTAAAGTGGACTTTAAGTTTTAAGTTGGTACCCTTGTCAATGCAATTCATATGGGTAAATGTCAACGTTAAAGTGAACTTTAGTTGATGGTCACTTTAAGTTGATTATGAAACCGAGCGTAAAACTTTCAAATGTTTAGCTATATTTTTTTTGTTTGATTTTTAATTTTTAATTTTTAATTTTTAATTTTTAATTTTTAATTTTTAATTTTTAATTTTTAATTTTTAATTTTTAATTTTTAATTTTTTAATTTTTAATTTTTAATTTTTAATTTTTAATTTTTAATTTTTAATTTTTAATTTTTAATTTTTAATTTTTAATTTTTAATTTTTAATTTTTAATTTTTAATTTTTAATTTTTAATTTTTAATTTTATTTTTTAATTTTTAATTTTTAATTTTTAATTTTTAATTTTTTATTGTTTTATTTTAATTTTTAATTTTTAATTTTTAATTATTATTTTTTTATTTTTAGTTTTTGATTTTCAATTTTTAATTTTTAATTTTTAATTTTTAATTTTTAATTTTTAATTTTTAATTTTTAATTTTTAATTTTTAATTTTTAATTTTTAATTTTTAATTTTTAATTTTTAATTTTTAATTTTTAATTTTTAATTTTTAATTTTTAATTTTTAATTTTTAATTTTTAATTTTTAATTTTTAATTTTTAATTTTTAATTTTTAATTTTTAATTTTTAATTTTTAATTTTTAATTTTTAATTTTTAATTTTTAATTCTTAATTTTTAATTTTTAATTTTTAATTCTTAATTTTTAATTTTTAATTTTTAATTTTTAATTTTTAATTTTTAATTTTTAATTTTTAATTTTTAATTTTATAATTTCTTGTTCACTGTCGCTCTGGAATTGTACGTTCGATTTGCATGGGAATTTACGGCTAATCATCCGAAACTACTTTGTGGATCTACAGCGTAGCGCTAGAGCATGGTCCGTCTGTTTTGAACCTTTGACTACAGAACCACGATAACGTATTGCTATGACTCCAAATATCTAGCCCTAGGACCATAACTTGGAATATCTGAGACAACCACAACGTGGGGTCGCCGGTGACCCATTCTTAAAATCGACTCAAATTTATATAAGCCGTGGAGTTCCTACGGTCTCCTCCGCATCTCTCATTTCGCTCGCCATCGTTTTATATCCACCCATTCGTATTCTTCTATAGCTCTACCTGCCATAGACTTTCTGTAGGCCTTCCTCTTCTTCTTCTATTTAAGGTTGTGTATTGTAATGCTCTTTTTGGGCATCTTTCCTCTGGCATTATCATAAGATCATACCAGAGCAATTTCTTTTCTGTTTGGTTAACCGTGGAATATACACTCTTTGTCCGTCGTCTTATTTCTCGATTTGGTACGTGTTCTAATCTAGATGCCCTGCATGTTCTACGTAAGTAATCCATTTCCGCTACTTCTATATTTTTTCTTTCCTTTTCTGTGAGTTACCAACACTCTGCCCCATAAGTTATAATAGGTTCCACAGTTGTTCTGTAGATTGTTAGTTTTGTGTTCAGCCTCACCTTGTTAGACCATAGTAGACCATTTAAAATAGGAGTTGCTATCCTTCCTTGCTGTATCCTATGCTGTATGCCTCTTTTTGTAGTTCCTTCTTTTGACATTATGCTTCCTAAATATCTATATTCCTTACATTTTCTTATACTTCTTAACTCTAATTCCAGATCTTCGGTTTCCTCTCCTATTCTCAGATATTCCGTCTTCTTCATGTTCATACATAGGCCCCATTTTTCATATTCGATCTGTAACTGTTTTAGCATATAATCCACGTCATGTTCATCGTTGGCAAGAATTACTTGGTCATCAGCAAACAACAAAGTATGTAGTTTTCTTCAATCATTATTCCCGTACCAGCAACTATTTTCCTCCATTGCTCCAGAGCTTTCTGGATGTATATTTTAAATAGTGTTGGCGATAAGCAGCACCCTTGCCTTAAACCTTTTGTAACAGGGAATTGTTTCGACATAGATTTTCCCTGTCTAATGTGTAGATTGTCCCTGTGTAGATCATTGTGTAGATTTTCCCTGTTAGACAGGGAAAATCGACTAAAATTTAACTTTGAAAAATTTTACCCTTTAAGTAAGTTTTCGGTAGGTTCTATGTCCGTAATGTCCTCATTATTTTCTATCTTCTCCTGTACATATTGTAATGTATGTACATATATTCATCAGGTATAGAATTGTTGACATTCCACCCATTATCTTCAATATTTTCTTCATCTAAAGACTCATGGCCAGTAATATAGTCACTTCTTTTTCCGTAATAGGGCTCCTTTTTGCATACAGTGGCCCCTTTCTCAGCAATTTGTAGTTTTTAGTACCAATATTTCCATAGTAGTAATATTAGGACAGAAAAACAAAACAAAATAAACATCTAACCTTACTCTAAAAAAATTATAATGTAAACCACAACGTGGGGCCAAAGTACACGATACGACTTGACCATTGACCACATATTTATTTAGCCAAGAATAATATAAAATCTAAATCTAAAGTTTTAACTATTTAGAATGGGAAATAAGCCACAATATTATTAAAAAATGATTTTTTATTAACGTTTCGACGTCCAAATCGGGTGCCGTTGTCAAAATACAAAATACTGATTTTGTATTTTGTATTTTGACAACGGCACCCGATTTGGGCGTCGAAACGTTAATAAAAAATCATTTTTTAATAATATTGTGGCTTATTTCCCATTCTAAATAGTTAAAATTGTAAAAATGCCACAAGAAAATAGCTTCAGAACAACACTAAATCTAAAGCTTTCCAAGGTGGTGAATAGAGGTTTAAAACAATGGTATCCGGTATCAACGAATTTATTTAACCTAGTATTAGAACAATTCATAAAGATCTACAGTTCTACAAAGCATTTTAAATAAGGTTGTTGCAACGAGTGAAGAATTTGGTGTGTCACTAAACATAAAGAAATCAAAATGAATGGTTATACCAAAAAAAAAATATTAGAAACATTAATCTACACGTAAATAATAAGACGATAGAACGATTTCAGAAATATAACTATCTAGGAACAAACATTAATGAAACAAACGATTATACCAAAGAAATACGAAGTAGAATAGAAAAGGCTAGAAGTGCATTCAATTATATAAAATATTATGTAGTAGAGATCTTAGCCTAAATCTTTAAAAACAGGTACTCAAATGTTATATATTTTCTGTTCTTTTGTATGGTGTGGAGACATGACTTAATAAACAATGCTTCAATAGATTTGAAGCATTTGTAATGTGGAAATATCGAAAAATGCTGACAATCTCCTGGACAGACAGAATAACCAATTAAGAAGTACTAATAATAGTAGAGAACAGCAAGGAGATAGTAACTGGATTCCATCAAAATAAGAAAACTACATTATTTCGATCATATAATACGTGATGACTAAAGACCGGATTATATGTTCCTATTTTGACTGAAATATGTGCATATATGTCTGAAATATGAGTCAAATATGTTGAAAATATTCCCAAAAAGTTTAAAATATGTTCCAAATATGTGGAATATGTGAAAAACATTTTAAAATAACAAGAAAATATGCATTAAAAAATGTATAAAAGTTTTATTAAATCACGGTAAGTAGATATATTGACAAAATTAACTTAAATATACCAAACCTATCTATAGTACCCATTACTTACGTTTCTACAATTTTATTCCTTCTTATAAAAACAATTCACAATCAAATGGTTTTCAATATTTTCAATAGTAAAATTATGTCGCCTATCCGTTAGTAGTAATTTGTATGTTGAAAAGCTTCGTTCAATATCAACTGATGTGATTGGTGCAAATTTTAAAACATTAACAATCTCCGCATTTAAATTGGTATTAACATCAAAATCGCAACAAAGAATTTGGTTTGATTTCTGTAATAATTTTAAATCACTATTTTTCTGTAAAGTTTCAATACATTTTTATTTATTGATTGTCCAATTTTTCCAGAAAGTTCTTTAGCGTTTTCCTTAAATTTCTGAATTAAATTAAGAGACTCTTGCAGTGAAAGCGATTCAGTTTCAAGATTGAGGATGGTTTTATAAACAAATTCATAATTCGATTTAATAAAACAAATCTCATTGTGCAGTGATCTGTTTTCTAAAATTGATTTGCATTTTGAAATCGCACCAATATTTGTTTCTTCAAAACTTAAAATTATATAGTTCTTTTATAGGAAGAAAATATTACGCATAAAAACAGGCAGCTTTTAACCATGTTCCCCATCTTGTGATTATAGGCTCCGGTGGCAAAGTAGTATTTGGTAATTTTTCTTATATATCTGAATCCTTAAAGGCGATTTTAAAAATATTTTCTTCACGTTGCTAATTAAACTATTAACTGTAGGAAATAAATTTCGAATTTCTTCCGCCACTCTGTTTAAACCGTGCTCTAAACACGTCACATGAATTAAATTGGGATATAAAACTTTTAGTTGTTGGCCAGCTTTGACCATGTATGACGCAGCATCGGAAACCACAAGCAAGATTTTGTTAGTTGGAACAATGTCGGGAAGGAAAAAGTTCATGAAAGCATCATTTATAAAATTAACCATTGTTACATGGTTAAGTGTGTCAAGCTGTTTACAAGCAATCAAATATGATTTACCAGGGGCGCTCTCATTTAAACAACCTATTAATAAATTTGCCATATAGCGGCCACAACCGTCGTTTCATCTACTATAAAATATATATAATTGTTATCTATAATTTGGTGGGTTTTTCCGTAGGTCTGCGACGATTCTTGTGACAACAACAAAAATTTCGCTAAAATTTATTAAAAATATGCCAAAAAATGTCAAACGGTCGAAAATATGTTTAAACCATCAAAATATGTTAAAAAAACGAAAATATTCCAAATATGTAAAATTAAATTAGTGTCAAACGCCTTTAATTATCATAATTCGTCCACATCCTGAAGCGTTTGATTGTATCTTTGATGGTTATCGATATGCAAAAAACATATAATCCGGTCTTTAGTGATGACAGATATGAACTAAAAGTAATAAGGCAGGGAAAGTTTCAAGGAGGACTGAGGTATAGGTAGAAGAAAAATGTCCTGGCTGAGAAACCTCAGAAAATGGTTTGGATGCAGCTCAACTGAACTCTTTCATGCTGTAGTGTCAAAAGTTAGAATATCAGTGATGATTGCCAACTTTCGTCGCGGAGATGATACGTAAAGAAGAAGTGAAAAAAATCACATGTGAGCACAAAATGACTCAAAACCATAGAATGAATTTAACCAAGAAATGTAGTAGCTAATGTTTTCAATAATCAGGAAGGTCTACAGCCTTTAAACATGTTGCTAGATGGCCCCAGTATAAAAAAGGCAAATCAGAGTAGATCAACCCTATTACATAAGTAATTATAACAAATATATGGGAGGTGTTAAAAAATATATTATGTCGTCCATTCATAGATACTAGCATACTCTGTAGTTGATGGCCTCTTTAATAGTTCTATTAAAATATTTCAAAATGGCCATTTTACAAAAAATTTCAATTTACAAAAGGAAATTTTTTATGGAAAGTTTTTATTTAAGAGGATCGGTACGTATCTTCGGCTGCAATGCTATTCAAATGGGGATTTATTTTTTTCGAATCCTGAGAAAACTAATAAGTATTTTTGAAAAATTTAAACGCAGAATGAAAGATTACGTTATTAGCGAGGGCCGAAAGTCACTGAAAACTTCTATAATGTTTATTTTAATAAGTTACAGGGGTGAAAAACTAAGAGAAAATTTAGTGTGATTTTTAATTTCAAATATCTCATTTAAAATAAACTGTTTATTTATTCTAAGGGACTTTCGGCCCTCGGTAATAATTTAGTCTTTCATTCTGCGTTTAAATGTTTCAAAAATATTTATTGGTTTTTTCAGGATTCGAAAAAAATGAACACAATGCCGTGGTAATATTTTCCAAATCTATCTTTGTCTTACAACGCACTCAGCCGAATATAATATTGTCAGTATATTGTCAGTCAGACACTGACAATCAGTGACAATTTTAAATATTTGACATTGCATCGGGAATATTTTGAGTTATTGATTTAATATTATTGATATATAGTGTATTTGATAAATAATTTATTTAAGACGTGAACTTAATAAAAAGTTATTTATTGTGTATTATTTGTGGAAGATCCAAGCAGAGAATACATCAGGATAATATATTCTGTGATCCAAGTATTTTGTTGTTAAAGATGTTCAAAATTGTAAGCGTTCCATAACAATATATTATTAAAAAATTACTTTAACACTTTTCCTCTTTTCTCGATTGAGTATTAGTTTTTGTTGTACAAATAAATTATTACAATCACTGAATACATCGTTAGTGAAAAAACTATCACATTTATTAACTGAATTAATAATTTGTAATTATAAAAATAACAGTTATCCAAGAACATTCAAAAGCCATCTCTTTAAATTAATGATGACATTTTCAAGTAGAATGACATTCTAGTAATGTTTACATATCCATACCAGTGTGAATTTTACTACAGGTAATTTGCCGTGTAAAGACAGAAAAAGTAGGGATACACGTAAAATATTTGCGAATTATGTACCCATAGCCTTAATTTGAAATTGCTTTTAAAAAGCTGGATTTCCCGATTAATGCATTGAATACTATTTATTTACAATAACCTCTTTTATAGTATACTCCCCTGTTGACGTATCGCTTATTAGTAGGGTACATATTAATTTTAGTAGGGTACATATTAATTTAATGTTTGGAATATTCAAAACTGTTGCTACGTAAAATAAACTGATTTAACAGTTATGGTTCTATGATAATAATTATGATTTTATGTAAATGTTAGCATTAATAATTAATTGGTTACAACGCAGCTGAAATTAGATTATGTTTTCAAAAACAACTCCATTGATTTTGTGTAAATAAATTTAATTGTTATATAACTGAAAGAAAATAACTGATTAATGCTATCCTTAGCTATTTTAATTGGACGAACGTGATTAAATAATTTCTTTTTTACTAAAACTTTACACCATATACAAAACATGCAGGTCATAAATTAAATCGCATATTCTGGGACCAAAAATAGTTCGATTGAATCTAACTTACCTTAGTACAAATATGCACATAAAAAAAGTTACAGCCCTTTGAATTTAACACATGAAAATCGATTTTTTTTAATATATCGAAAACCATCAGAGATTTTTTATTGAAAATTGACATCAGGAATATTTTGAAACATATTTCAAAAGAAGCCACATCTCAATAAAAGGTAGCTTAGCGAAAAAATACGAAACAAAAAAGTTTTAAAAACACTGTGTTTAACAAATGGTACTACAATAATAGTTTAATTGGAACGTACAAAAGCATTTGGGGGGTTTAAAGGAACATAAAATTTTTATCTAAACATAATAAAGAAGAAGCCGCATCTCAATAAAAACTGACTTATCGAAAAAATAATAAGAGGAAAAGAAGTTTCAAAAACATTGTGTTTAACTAATGGTGCCACCATAATAATTTAATTGAAACGAACTCAAAAGTTTGGGGGGTCTAATGGAACAAAACCCCATAAAGATTTTATGGGGTGTACAAATTTCACTGTTTTTTTTTAATGAATGTATCTCACATGGTACATGATATTATAATTAATTTTTTAAATGTTGCGGGCTTTTTCAATAGTTCAAACTTTGTTTGTTACAATAATTAGCTGTTCTTTCTCTATACAGTTTCTCTATACAGGCTATCTTTTTTTGATTTAAACGGTTTCAAACCTAATAAGTTATATTCATTTATTTTCTTCTTCTGTAAGTGTGCTCGTTGTTCAAGCCATCAACACAAGCGGTAAATTCAGTTTACCTATTGTTACTGCTCTAATGAAAATTTTTTAAGAAAACTTATTCAAATGACTTAAAAAACAAGACCTAGATTAAGATCAAATTGTAGATGGGTAGATCACGTAGAGAAGATCAAGAGAATAAAGATATTTAACTGTAGAAAAAAATAGAAAATAACGGAATAGAGCGTAATCATCAGTCAGACTGAATCACACAGAAACATATGACTGAAGAAGACAAAGAACAAGAAAACAAAGAAAAAGCGGAGTTATCCTCCTCGAAAAAATGGGTCAATTAATGGACGGCTTATAGTTACTTCAGCTTATATTCTATTAAAATTGACAACAACTGGCAAAAATTTCAATATATTCTTTTTTCTACGACCGTTTAATAATATGCTCATTATTCGCTGTTTTTAAATAGATAATAACACCCATTACTTTACCGGTGAATAATGGTTCATTACTCACGGGCTGAAGTTACTCACGGGTTGAAGTTAGATTCAAGAAGTGCATGGCACTTTTAATATACCTATTAGCAAATAAAATTACTCAAAACTTGTTTATTTAATAAAACCTATTAGCAAATAAAATTACTCAAAACTTGTTTATTTAATAAAATAGTCATTGTAATTTATATCAACAATTAAATTCGAAAAATGTTAAAGGGTTTTTAACTGTAACAATGGGTTAATATATTTTTACGTTTAAATTTCAACATTGGACATTTTAATATTGACGTTATTCAAAGGTACATAATAAAGAATTGCTATTAATTCCGTAAAACAGCTTACGGATATGAAATTTATATCAATGAATTCTGTTTTACTTACTGTTGATTGTACAATAAATTTTTATTGAGAGCACACGTTCCTTTTCGTGTAATTGCCTCAAAATATGTCTTATTTTTAAAAGCCACCTCCATTCCATGACACTAATGTGAACGGTCTGTTTCATTGTTTCGTAAGCTCAAAGAGGGCAATTCTAACAGTGTTGCCATAGATATATAAAATATGTTTTCTTATGAAAAATAAAAATTTTCGATTTTGAATAATGTTAGTAGTTGATAATAATTATATTTTCTACTAACCCAAATAAAAACGGTCGTAGAAAAAGTATAGTATTTTACTTGCATGTAGTGGCTATTACATGCTTGTTGGATAATATACTATAAAACTCTAACAAATTTATTATTGCCATCAATAAATTATTGTGAATCTTTTCTTGAATAAAAGCATGTGGGGAAATATACGAGAAGAAGACTATTGGTTCATAGTGAAAGGAAATTCAAGCTTAGAGTAGGAAAATATAACTTTTCAGCAATAAAGTATGAACGAGCGCAAACACGTTTTACCTCAAAATCCGTCAAATTGTCAGTACAAAGCTATTCTATGCTAGCCATGCATATTTAGAAAAGTTTGAAATAAACCTCGGGACAGACGAACATGGAGATTACTCTTTGAAAACAAAACTAATCGCGGTTACAAAAAGGAAGCCTGCGTGAAAATATTCAACATTTCCCCATTCACGACATCACATTCAAGAGAGAAGGAAAATCATGATTTCAATGGATAAGTGGCTTGTGCACATAATTTCTACCTTTGGTCTGTTATGCGGCTTAAACCGAAAACGGATTTTTTCATTAACAGGTTTTCATCTTTTATAAGCCAGGATATTGTGCATGACTGCCTTTTAATGACCACTTTAATTAGAACACGTAGCTGGATAATTCTTGACAATATAGTTCAACCGGTGAAGTTTGAACTAGGTGTAGATTTGCACACAACCGACTTTGCGATCTAATTTTAATTGAATTCCTTACTTTTTTATATCTATGAACAAAAGTATTTAGGTAGAAGTTGGAGCATAGATAGGACCATACCTTGAATATACACTGCTCAACAATTTTTCAATTTTTCACATGTATAAAATAATTTTATATTTTTTACTGTATCACATCCTAAATTCTCAACCTCATTATTTAAAACAAGTCCTTAATCAAATTCTTAATAATAATTTCTTCTACTGACTCCACCCTACCTCTGTAAAGTAGGTACAGCCATTCTTAGACATTGCAACGGACGATTCTCCCTCTTTCCTGTCCACCACCACCGGCAATAGAAGTGCAAAGATAACTATCTCAGGTTTTAATTCTCGAAGAGAATATAGTCCAGGGCGCATCGGTTTTGAGATGGACGTTGAGAGGTGACTCATATTTTTTTGCAGAAATAGCTTGGAATTTATTCTTATAATAATAATTGCGTTATCTTCCTTCTCAAAAAGGTCCGGACATTGTTTAAATAATCAAAATGTCAAAAAATGAAGGAAAAGTTCGAGTTTTTTCTTCGTTATTTGATTATAACTTTAAAAGTGTTAATTTCCGAGAAAAGTTGAACTGACATAAAAGTAGCACAATTATATTTCTTACACTATAGGATTGGTTAAAAATTTTAAAAATTGTCACACTTGTTGCAAAATAGCAATAATTGCGAAAAAATCATAAGAAAACAAGTATTTGCATTTTACGTTTATCAACCATTTATGCAACCCTTGGGACTTTCATATTTCACCCAGAAAAACTTTATGATATAACAAAACAATACTGTAAATTTCGTTAAGAGCAAACAGTAGCGATCAACAGGTAGCAAAAAGCATGGTCCAAGATTGTGAAAGTTTTGCGAACTTTCAAAAGTGAGGCAACAGTGCAGCGGTAATTCGACACTGACAGTGATGTTTATACTATCAAAAACAATAATTTTTATACACATAGGCGCGAAATGTTGCCAAGTCAGTGACGTTCGATTTCTTGTTGTAAAAAAAGTCGATTTTTAGTAGTTCCAATATGGGACAAAATCTAGGCATGGGATAAAGAAGTTATTTGAATAAAGTTTATTTTTTTGTCTTTCTTAGTGGCGGTACAGGCACATTTTTGCAATATTTTATTTAGTTATAGAGTAATTTCCACATACTAACATATTTCTGAAATTGGCCTCTGCACCGCTATTCTTTATTATATTATGAATATGTGTGCCAAATATCTCGACAAAATATTCAGAATTACAGCCGCAATCTTGGAACGCGTTTGCTGCTACCTGTTGATCGCTACTGTGTGCTCTTAAGATCGGTTCATCAGATTTTGCAAAATAAATTTTGTATTCCAGCTTTCGCAAAAAAATGCATTTTTTTTTAATGTTGCAGGACTGAAAATAAAGCAGTCAGTAAGTTGAAATTTTTTCGCATATAGATGAAAACTGTACCTTTAATTTGCAAGTTGCAAAATTAAAATCGGTTTACTAACACGGCGTCAGAATTTTTTTAAATAAACACTAATTTTAAGTGCTACATGCTGGACAGCGGATATGTTTGCTCTGATTGGGCATTCCAATGACCTGTCAAAAATTATCGAATATTGCGGCTACCAATCTTTATCTAATATACTATTTTCTTACTTTATATTTTGTTGTATTTTAATATTGTAATTCCACAAAAATCAAACTAACTTGAATATTGTTTGTGAAATATTGTTTAAACAATTGCATATGTTTAAAAATAATAAATTTTTATTCTGTAATTTAAAATATATGAACAAAGAAAGTTTTTGCTAAAAAAGTATCGTTTCAAAGGACAGAGTATGTGTTTTTATTTTGCAATAAACAAATTTATTTATTTATATGGAAATGTACTAAAAATTAAATTTATCAATCATTACCAAATGTCATTGGAATGCCCAATCAGAGCAAATGTATCCGCTGTCCTGCGAGTGGCAGCAAAATTAATGTTTATTTAAAAAAACTCCTGCAAAGTATAGAATAAAGGTACAGCATTCTTTTATATGTAAAAAAAATTAACTTGCTGTCTGCTTTATTTTCACTCCTGCAACATTTTGAAAAAATGCATTTTTTTGCGAAAGCTGGATTGCAAAATTTATTTTGCAAAATCGATTAAACCGATCTTAATGAAATTTACAGTATTGTTTTACTATACCATATAATTTTACTGGATGAAATATGACGGTCCTAAGCATAGTTTAAATGGTAGAAAATCGTAAAATGCGAATACTTGTTTTTTATGTTTTTTTCGCAATTATTGCTATTTTGCAACAAGGGTTACAGTTTTTAAAAGATTTAACCAATCACATATTATAGTAAATTTAATTACGCAACTTTTATGTCAGTGCAACTTTTCTCGGAAATGAATACGGACTCTTAAAGTTATAATCAAAAAACGGAGAAAAAATCGAAGTTTTCTTTCTGTTTTCGACATTTTAATTATTTAAACAATGCTCCGGACATTTTTAAGTGGGAGATTAACTCAAATATTATTATATGAGTTATTTTAAAGTAATTTTTGCAAACAAATATGGTTTAATACACGTATTGTTGTCTACCTTCCAAGTAAAAACAACTATGTAGTTAAAAGCAAAAATACCGCGACCCTCTCTCGTGTCATGTGTCGAAGATAACAGGCGCAATTTACTGTGCTTTTTCTTCTTAAAGAAAACATACGTGCGAATTAAAGACAACATACGAAAACAGTCTGATCTCTCAAAAAAACTCTATCTTTAACACTCTATCTTCCTCTGATCTTACCAAATGATTTGTCCATCTTGTCCGTTTAGCTTTTATGTTTGACGATGTTTTCAGTATTATACAGGGTGTCCAGAAACTCTACCGACAAACGAAGACAGGAGATTCCTCAGATAATTTTAAGACAATTTAACCCAATTCATCTACTTCGAAAATGCTTCCTAAAGGAGCTAGAGCTATTTGAAGATGGCGTCTGTTAATTAGTTTTTCTTAAATATCTCCAGAACGCTTCTATTTAGAAGAACGAAAATTGGTACAGATATTTATCTTTCAGGGATAAATCGATTCCATTATTTAAAAATTTCTAGTACTGGTCATAGACGTCCGTTTTGCGTAGGGCAAGAGTTATATTATCGTATAACTTTTTTGTTTTCAGTTTTTAAGCATTTTTGAGTCTAGATTATTAAAACGTAAGGTATTGTAGTACTAAAAGGTACTCTTACTTTAAGTCGATAGGATACACCGTTTTCTAGAAAAATCGATTTGAAAACTTTTCGTTGTTTGAATATCAAAAAAAAAATTTCAAAAAAAAAAATTATTTAGAAAAACGAAAATTGGTGCATTTAATTATATTCCAGAGATGAATCGATTTTATTAATTGTGAGTTTCTAGTACCGGTCATATACGTCCGTTTTGGGTAGGTCAACGGTTATTATGGCATACCTTTTTTGTCTTTAATTTTTAAGAATTTTTGACGCTAGATTATTAAATTATGAGGTATTCTAGTACTAAAAGTTACTCTTGCTTGGAGTTGGTAAAATACACCGTCTTTTTTTAAAAAAGATTTTCAATTTTTTTTTAAATTCAGGAAACGAAAAATTTTTTAATTGGTTTTTCTAGAAAACGGTGTGTCCTACCGACTTAAAGCAAGAGTACCTTTTAGTACTAGAATACCTCACAATTTAATAATACAGTATCAAAAGTGCTTAAAAGTTAAAGACAAAAAAGTTATGCGATACAATAACCGTTGCCCCACCCAAAACGAACGCCTATGACTGGTACTAGAAATTCACCATAGATGGAATCGATTTATCTCTGGAAGATAAATATGTGTACCAATTTTCGTTTTTCTAACTAACAGCGTTCTGGAGGTATTTGAGAAAAACTAATTACAAGACGCCATCTTCAAAGAGCTCTAGCTCCGTTAGAAAGCATTTTCGGACTAGGTGAATTTGGTTAAATTGTCTTAAAATTATCTGAGGAATCTCCTGTCTTCGTTTGTCGGTAGAGTTTCTGGACACCCTGTATAGACACCAATTCAGCACTACGACGCCATCTCAACTTTCCTGCCAATTCATCCCTTTGAGGACCAAATACCATATTCACTTTCATATGTGACAACTGGGCAAATAATTTACATCTACAGTGTTAAGTAGATTGTCTTTTTAGTGATAGATTCTTAATAAGGATGACATGGACTATAATCTTCTACTTCCCGCAGCTATCCTTGGCCAGACCTCTTTTACTACTTCTAAGTTGCGGTAATTAGTAGTTATAATCTGCCTCACTCTGGCTCACTCCTGTATTTTTGGTTTCTAGCCTCTATTTCGTCTTCTCTTCATTTATTCGAAGACCCACACTACCTGTGTCATCTTCAAGTTGTCAAAACACCTCTCTTACGTCCCTTATACAATGAGCGACTGCATTTAGATCATCAGCAAAGGCCAATAATAGCTATGGTTCTCGATTCGGGATCAGCTCATATGATATTTTACTTGTAGCATATTATTATAAGGCCAAATTGAATAGTAACGGTGATAAGGGGCCTCCTTGTCTAAGTCCTGATATTATACTAAATATCATCAATGTTGGCTTTCTTATCTTTACTTGTCCATATGAGTTTGTCACGGACATTTAAGTTAGCTCCACTAATTTTCTTGTTATTCCCATTTTAGTCTAGGCGCCAGAGGGCTCACCGTGTCCTTTTCAATTCTGATGGAGAAACTCAACGGTTTCTTATGGATTTTTGGCTGCTGATTACGAATTTCGAGGGTGAATTTCGATCCGAGTGGTCAAAAAATTGTTATAAACAATTTAATTGTTTATAAGGCTCTGGTTTATAAACTAAAAGAGATAAAAAAATATTTCAAATAAAATTTGTTCGTTAATAAAAAATGAAGAAAAAACCGTTTACTAAACTTAGGTAAATCGAACAATTAGAACTTAAGATATTGTAAATTAGTGCACAATGCAAATTGCAAAATAAGAAGTATTTTTCGAAGCTTTATTGATTGTAACTCGGCTTCTACGCATGCAAATGAGCCCTAGAAGGTCTCATTTTAAAACTATATTAATTTGCTTCCGAATAAAGTGTGTTAAATTATTTTATCTTCATTTGTTTTAAAGTTATACCCGTTTGAAGTTATAATTTTCTTAAAAAAATTGTACATTAATAATTTGTTTATAAGGGTTTCAAGCAAATTTGAGCTATAAACATGTATACTTTAATTATTGACAATAATGGTAGAACTCAAATGGAACAATTTGAGCTTTTGAAAATGTTTGTAAGTTTATTTTTGGCCAAGGTATACATATTTTAATGGTCGCTATGAGACTAAAGATCGGCTTACAGTCAAGTAAATATTTTTCGCCGCTTTATCGATCGTAACTCGGCTTCTAGGTATGCAAATGCAAATGACCTTTTAAATTTTAAAGGTCTCATTTTAAAGCTTAATTAACAGACTTCCAAAGAAAGTTTGTCAAATTACTTTATCTTCATTTGTTTTGAAGTTATACTCGTTTGAAGTTATAATTTTCTTAAAAAATTTGTACATTAATTTGTTTATAAGGGATTTTAGTAAATTTGAGCAATAAACATTTATACCTTAATTAACGCTAATATTAGAAGAACTCAAAAGGAATAGTTTGAGCTTAGGAAAGTGTTCGTAGGTTTATTTTTGGCCAAGATATCGATAGAGATTTACACTGTGAGCCAATCTTGCTCCTCATTGCGCGCTATTAAAATATCGGTATCTTCGCCAAAAATAAACTTACGAACATTTTCGTAAGCTTAAAATGTTCGTTTTAGTTCTTATATTAGTATTATTAATTAAAGCATAAATGTTTATTGCTCAAATTTGCTTGAAACTTGTATAAACAAATTAATGTACAATTTTTTTAACAAAAATATAATTTCAAACGGGTATAACTATAAAACAAATGAAGACAAAGTAATTTAACACACTTTTTTCGGAAGCCTATTAATAAAGTTTTAAAATGAGACCTTCTAAAGCTCATTTTCTTGCGTAAAAGCCAAGTTACGATTGATTTAGCTTTTAAAAATACTTATTTTGCAATTTGCAATTTGCATTGTGCTAGGGATGGGAAAAACCTACCGGTTTAAACCTAAAACCGGTTTTTTAACTTCGCAATAATCGGTTTTACCGGTTGTTTTTTTTGTCCCGGTTATAACCGGTTTTTTCTTTTTAAAGTAAAAACCGGTTATTAGGTTTTTACGGTGATTAGGATTAGGTTAGGTATTATTTTGGATCTCAATCATAATTATTATTCTCAAGTAATTATTCCAAACAAAACCATAATTCAAATTTTATTTTATTTTATAAAATACAGAAGCAAACTGAAAGTGCAATCTCACATCAGCTAGAAACAATTATTACGTTTTATTATAATATTTCCTTGAAAAGGTATTTTTAATCATAATATTTACATAAGAAGTGATCTGGTTGAATTAGACGCAAACATCATCTATTTTTCACACTTAACACTTGACATTGAAAGTGGGTGAATGACTTTTTCTGATTACCAAAAATAATGCTCTGACTATGAATATCGAATTACTGATTACGAATACGAATCTCCAAGAATTTCGCTACGTTTTCAAAACGATACACTCATACAGGAAGTATTAAATGAGTTAAAATGTACCTATTCTACAAATATACAAACGTGTTAAAAGTAATACATGTTCTTTCGATAGTATGTACTAAGTTTGATCATATTGATATCGAGTCGAATGGAGTATCGCAAACTAAAGTGTATTGTAAATGTAACTTTGTAACCTATTGGATTAAAAAACCGAAAACCGGTTTTTCGAAAAACCGGTTTTTTGGCCGGTTATAACCGCTAGGTTAAACCGTAACAAAAAAAAACCGGTATAACCGAAAACCGGTGTTTTCTCAAAAATCGCCATCCCTACATTGTGCACTAGTTTTACAATATCTTGAGTTCTAATTGTTGGATTTAAGTTTAATAAACGGTTTTTTATTCGTTTTTTATTAAGGAACAAATTTTATTTAAAACATATTTTTATCCATTTTAGTTTATGAGCCAGAGACTTATAAACAATTAAATTGTTTATAACAATTTTTTGACCACTCGGATCGAAATCCACCCTCGAAATTCGTAATCAGCAGCCAAAAATCCATAAGACACCGTTGAGTTTGTCCATCAGAATTGAAAAGGACACGGTGACCTCCATTTGGCGCCTAGACTATTTCTAACATTTCTAGCCATAACCTTCTTATTTTTATCGAAGCATATGCTTGCTGTAATTATACTAATGTTTGGTGTACATCTCGGTTTATTCCGAGTACCATTATTTTCCGGCGCTTTGTAATTTTTAAGAGACGCTATCACATTCTTTATTTCTTGGAGTGTTTGTGCTGGTATAATATTTTTAAATTTTTATCGCCAGCATTCCTCGCATTATTTGTCTAACCATTTTCATTTTGGACGATTCCTCTTTTTCCAATAGTTTCCTTTGCTGATTGTTCTATATCTGATACTACTGGCTGCCATGCTTGTTCTAAGTCTATTTAAAATAAAATATTTAAATAACAAAAATACAGGCATCTTTTTCCAAAACCACAATTTTCCATTTGGTTCCCTATCAATAAATATACCCAAATACAATATTGTACATTCTTACACATTCCTAATTGTACACATTTTAAGTAAAAGAAAATGCATCAAGTTTCTGATGCATTTCTGATTTCTGATTTCAAAAATAACTATTAATAATATAGTCGAGGAAATGAAGCTGGAAAAATGGCAAAACCTAGCAATTTTTTCGTCCAGCATTGATTTGTACAAAAATTTGGGATTAGGCTCATTTGACCCACTAGTTCATTTTATTTATTGAGCCGTTGTACGCTTTTGGTTTTTTGAAAGGGTGAAAACCACCCCTAATTATAAAAAATTATAAAATAACATTTTAAACTTTAATATTGTCAACATTTGCTTCTTATTAGTTACATAATGATTGTTTTATGCTTTTAGAAATAATATCATAATATTTCAACCCTTAAAACCACCCTTGTTGGAGCTCTTTATAAAAAGTTTACTCATCTTAAAAGAATAATTTCGGCTTGCATCAATTTACATAAAAATTTGGGGTTAGGATCATCTTACCCTGTACTTTATATTCTATATCATGCTCAAGGGCGTTGATTATTTTTAGGGGTGTAAACTACCCCTTATTGTCAGAAATTAAATAAAAATATTGTAAACTTTAATATAGGTAAAATTTGGTTTTGACTGGTTAAATAATGATTGTTTTATGCTTTAGGATATAATATCATAATATTTCAACCCTTAAAAACCACCCCTAATAACATTGTAATTTTTATAAATAGACAATTTAATAAATCTATACAGAAAAAAAGTAAAATTAAAGAATTACTAAAACATTTATTTACACAAAAATACGAATTTACAAATATGTAAAAATACACATACAAATAGTTTTTTAGTCATCATTCAGTATACGAACCGGCTCTGTGGTATTATATACATTGAAAATGCTCTCTCTACAAGGGGACTATTCGAATTTTTCGAAAAAAATAATAGTGTTATAGCTCCTTCATTTTTGTCGATAAAAAGTTTTTTGAATAATGGTTTTATAGGATTTTTGAAGAGTTATAATATAAGACTGTGTAAATTAAATTCCGTAAGATCCCTCAATTTTTAATTGAGGTGGGTTTAAAGGGCTCGAATAAGGGGACTTTTGCTCGTAAATAGATGTTTTAAACAGCTATATTTCACCAACTATTCACTGTAATGAAAATCTATCCATAAAGAAATTTTAGTTATTAAAAAAGCTACAATTTAGTAGTCTATCAATTTTTTCTAATCTCCAGTATTTTCGGAGATATTTTAAAGAAAATGATAAAAAATGCGAAATTGCAAAAAAATCTATTTTTTTTAAACTCCAATTTTTCTTAAATTAGGCCTTTTACATAGTTTAAACTTCTTGGGTGTATTGATAATATAAATGTAAGAGGAATTACAGAAAGGCGAAGACCAAGTCTTAATTACAAGGGTAGTTAGGGGGATGTTTTCACTGTTTTTTTCGTAGGGAAAAGCAGTTACTGACTTTTTTTTAATCATAAGTTGCTAAATTTTCATGCTAGAAACTGTTTATTATTTTTTTTTAAAAGATCTTATTGTGTGCTTGAAAAGGCACCATCTAAGTTTTCCTGGAAAAATGCAAACTTTTCCCGTTATTTTGCTTTGATTATTTCAAATTATGCATTTGACGAAAAAAGCTAACATTTAACATGCCGTATCTCGGTTTGTATTGGTCGTAAAAATATTATAGAAAAACAGTTTCGTTTGTGTTACTAAAAGATAAAATTTTGATATTTACATATTTTTGACTAAATGCATATTTTTCGAGTTATTCTCAAAAAACCCTCTAGAAAAGTCGATTCTTCCGTCAAAATACTTACTTTCAACCACGAATAACTCGAAAAATATTAGTTTTACGGAGAAAATGTAAAAACATTTTTTTTTAGAATCACTTTTTACACATCGACTTACATGGTTAAAATGTAATAAAAAATTCTCACCTTCTGTGAAAATTTCAAGTAAATCCATGCTGGACGAAAAAATTGCGAGCCAAAATGCTTCATTTCCTCGACTAATAGAAATAAATAACCAAATAAAGAAATCTCTTTTGAAATCTCTTTTAGTCACACCGCACTGAAACATCAAAATTAAAAATTCCCTTTCTGCTTTTCCTTAAGAAATTAAACCAAAAATATTGTATACTTTTCGACCACTCCGTTCACCCTTTTTGCGTTTAACTTAATTAATAAATGATTTGCATAAAAGCTGGGACGATCTGCGTTAAAACTTTATCTAAAATAAATTATATATTAAATAACTTTTCTGCCGCCAAAATTCCTAATTTGGAATTTGATTGAAAAATTAAATTCGAAAGCCCGCGGACCGTTGATGCGGAAACTCCTAATCTGATTCTACCGATCATTTCGGGATTAAATATAAATGAATTTTCAATCGACGGCAATCAGAGATAGAAGCATTTCATTTTGAATTTATAAAGCAGTATTATGTGTCGGTTAAAAAGTACTAAGCCTGCAAATATTTTTATACAAGAATGTTTCATGTACAATTTAAAACCTGTACATATACAGAGTGGGCCAAAGAAAACAGTCCACCTCGATATTTGGCAGTATTTATTAGATTTTGAGGAAATGAAGAAACATGTCAATTTGTCATTTGCCAACCCACTTCCTTCAATTTCCCCCACCCCTGATATTTAAATAGGGAATATTGGCCCTGTGCTACCTCACTTGAAAGTTTATTCAATTCTCTATTCAGTAATATTAACATTGACATAATTATTTATACAGGGTGTCCAAGAAAAATTATTTTGAATTAAATGAATTGACACAAAAAGAAGAATGTATGCAATTTATTTAACTCAAAATACATTCTACTACTGACAGAAAACAGAGAAAAAATTTTAAATGAAGTAAAAGTCAGACTTACTCTCAATCTTTATTATAACTTCCGACGACCGGTTTCGCTCTTTAAAATTTGTAGAGCATCTTCAGGTCAAAGGTAACAACCCATTCAAGATTAGAAAAAATTTTATTTGATAAATAAATATTGTTTTTCGCTTAAATTCAATATTATTCAACCTACCAAGACGCAGATGGGGTGGCAGTTTAACATTGAAATTAAGCGAACAGCAATGCATCAAAAAACATTTTTTCTGTTTTGTGACAGCAGTAGAATGTTTTTTGAATTAAATAAATTACATACATTCTTCTTGTTATGTCAATTAATTTTATTAAAATATTTTTTTCTTGGACACACTGTATAAATAATTATGTTAATGTTTATATTACTGAAGAGAGAGTTGAACAACCTTTTAAATGAGCTAACACACGACCCCTATTCCCTATTTAAAAATAAGGGGTGGGGGAAGTGGAAGGGAGGGGTTGAAAAATCACAAATGTGTGTACCGTAAAAATGTGCCCGTTCAGATTAAAAATTGAGATGTTTTGTCATTTCCTTAAAATCTAATAATAACTGCCAAATATCGAGATGGACTGTTTTCTTTGGCCCACTCTGTATATGAAATTATTAATATAATTTCAGTTATGTGGGCTGTATATTTTAGTTTAGGGGTTCAAGTGGAATTTAGAGAGGGTTTATGATATAATACAAACAATGTTACAAATTCTTAAAAAATCTTACGTATACTCCTGTTCGGCCACTGTTCACGTTTTGATCAAACACATATGTCGGTTTAACACGGGGATTAACTATTTCATGCACGAGTTTTAATTGTTCTTGGCGGAATGGCGGATTATCGTCTTATTTTAAAGAGCTGTGAGAATATTTAGGTTGAACTCAGAAAGACAGGTTCAAGTACTGAGATTGAGGTGTCTTCAGCGGCGAGTTACAATCAATAGAGGAAGAGTGTATTCATAATTATGTTTCCTTTGCGGGTATACAGTGGAATAGAATCGAATCAGTATCGCTGTATTAGTGTCGCTCAGTATCGCTGTATCAGTATCACAACTCTCTAACTTGGTCGTCTAGAACTCTATCGCCATTTGCATCACTGAAGTGAAACAGATACAAATCTCATGATACCTGTATAAGAAAATATCGGTCAAAATCTAGATCATAAATTCCGCCATGGCCATCATAGCAAACGAAGTTTTGAAACCAGAAAAAGACCCAATAAAGAAAAAGGATTGGATGACCTATAAAATACTAGACCTTATTCGACAAAGAAGAAATTGGAAAAAGAAAGACGAGATTCGGTATAGAGAGATATATCGACAAATAAGATACGAGGTTAAGCGAGCAAAAGAGGACTGGATGGAACAAAGATGTCGTGAAATGGAAGAACTACAAAGAAAACATGACGAGTTTAATATACATAAAAAGCTTAAAGAAATTACCTATACTCAGAGAAAAAGAACTCCTCACTTTATGAGAAGAGCCACTTTAAGAGCTCTTCCTGGTTACGAGGCCACCACTTAACACCACAAAGTATACGAATAGTGGCCCTAGTATTTTAAAAGCGGAAGTAGAGAAAGCCATCAAACAGAGCAAAAATGGGAAATCTCCAGGCCCTGACCAAATACAATCAGACTGGCTCAAACTTCTGGATGACGACAATGTCTCACAACTAACAAACATTTATAACCATATATACGAGACTGGAATGATGCCACAGATATGGTTAGACTCTACATTTATTCCACTCCCAAAAAAACCAAATACATCATCATGTAAAGTCTTTAGACTAATTAGTCTCATGAGCCACTCTCTCAAGCTACTTCTTAAGATAATTCTTAATAGAATCAAGCAGAAATGCGAAGAGATAATGGGAAAACAACAATTCGGTTTCAGAGAAGGATTGGGAACAAGGGAAGCTTTGTTCTCAATGTTAACATTACTTCAACGATCATGGAAAGTACAGAAACCAATTTACGTCTGCTTTATAGATTTTGAGAAGGCGTTTGATAGAGTTCAACATGATAGGTTGTTTGAATATCTAGAAATGATTGGAATAGATGATAAAGATCTGAGACTTTTACAATATCTATATTGGAATCAAGAAGCTTCTATTTTGGTAGACGGCAAAGAAACAGACAAAATTTGCATTCAAAGAGGTGTCAGACAGGGTTGTGTGCTATCCCCAACTATGTTTAACGTATACTCAGAAATAATTTTTAATGAAGCCTTGGAAGGACAATGTGGAGTTCGAATCGGGGGAGAAACTATAAACAACATCAGATATGCAAACGACACCGCGATCTTGGCTGAAAATATCGAAGATCTTCAATTCCTTATAGATCGAGTCACTAGAGAATGCTCCAATAACGGACTTAACATAAATGCAACAAAGACAAAGTTACTCGTGGTTAGTAAACAAGACGTCGGCCCTATGCAACTAATTGTCAATGATGAATCAATAACAAAAGTTAACCATTTTAAATACCTAGGATGTTGGAGAAACGAGACACTAAATCCGGATGAAGAAATTAAAACTCGTATAGAAATTGCAAGAGGAGCATTTATGAAACTTAGATCTATTGTGAGCAACTCTCAGCTGAACTTACAACTAAGAATCAAGTTCCTAAAATGTTATGTGTATCCTGTATTACTATATGGATGTGAAACCTGGATCATGAAGGTTAACATGATGAACAAATTAGAAGCCTTTGAGATATCTTGGGTTCAACGCATTTCAAACAGAGAAGTCTTAAACAGAGTAGGTCAAGGCGAAGGTGACTTAATGAAGATGATAAAAAGAGAAAACTTGGATATCTGGGGCATGTAATGAGAGATAGCAGATACAGGATGCTGCAGTTAATACTTAATGGAAAGATCGACGGAAAAAGAGGAATTGGTCGAAAGAAATATTCATGGCCCCGAAACCTTAGTCAATGGACTGGCTTATCAGCAGATCAATTGTTACATGCCGCACAAAGTCGAGAACGATATCGGCAAATTGTTACGGAAGCTACCCACGCCTAAAAATTTGGGCACGGTACTTAAAGAAGAAGAAGATACCTGTATCGCAACTGGTCGCAATACATGTATCAATACCGATCTCAACGTACCTATATGGGGCTCTTTACATACGACAAATGTTCCCCACCAGGTTTCATCGTTCCCGTGGTCTTCCTACTGATCGTCTTCTTATTGGGAAACCGTCTCTCGCCGTCCTTACTAAACTATTTTTTGCCATTTGGCTTATATGATGGTTCCATTATATTCTCCTCTTTCTTATACAATTCTTGATGCTCTCTTTCTATTTGCATCTCCGTCGTATGACTGTACTTCTAGCTCTGTGCCACAGTGTTTTACCATCGATTTTTTCATCTCTGCCGTTACTAGCACTCTTTTTATCATCTGCGTCAAGTTGTGTTTCTGCCGCGTATGTAATTATTGGTCTGATAATTGTTTTGTAAATTCTGTTATTTTATCTTTTCAGATATTATTATTTCTCCTTATTTTTTCATTCAGGTAACCAGCTGCTCTATTGTCTCTATTTAATTAATCTTCCACTTCTGTTTCGAGCTTTCTGTAGCTAGATAGTGTGATAAATATTCGAATTTGTTCTATTATCTGACCCTCTAGTCTAATTTATATCTCATCAGATTTTCTATTATAACCATTAGTCGAGGAAATGAAACTGAAAAATGACAAAACCTCGAAATTTTTTTGTCCAGCATCGATTTGTACAAAAATTTGGGATAAGGCTCATTTCACCCTCTAGTTCATTTTCTATATGGAGCCGTTGTACGCTTTTGGTTTTTTTAGGGGTGAAAACTACCCCTAATTGTAAAAAATTATAAAATAACTTTTTAAACTTTAATATTGTCCACATTTGGTTCTTATTAGTTACATAATGATTGTTTTATGCTTTAAGATATAATATATTTATATATATTATATATATTTCAACCCGTACAACCACCCCTGTTGGAGCTATTTATAAAATTTTGACTTGTCCTAAAAGAATAATTTCGGCTTGCATAATAAAAATTTGATCATACTCGTATCATGCTCAAGGGCGTTGATTATTTTTAGGGGTGTAAACTACCCCTTATTTTCAAAAATTATATACTAACATTGTAAAATTTAATATGGGTAAAATTTGGTTTTGATTGGTTAAATAATGATTGTTTTATGCTAAAGGATATATCATATATCAACCCTTAGAAACCACCCTTAATAACATTTCAATTTTTATAAATAGATAATTTATTAGATCTATAGGTACAAAAAAGAAAGTAGAATTAAAGAATTATATTTATTTAAAGGAAAACATTTATTTACACAAAAATACGAATTTACAAATATGTACATGTACAAATAAAAATATAATTAGTTTTCTAGTCATCTTCTAGTATACAAACTAGTTTTGTGGTATTATATACATTGAAAATATTAAGCGGACTATTCGAATTTTTCGAAAAGAAAATTCGTTTTATAAACATATCTCCTTTATTTTTGGCGATAAAAAGTTGTTTGAAAAATAATTTTGTGCGATTTTTGAAGAGCTATAATACCGTGTAAATTAAATTCCTTAAGATCCCTTAGTTTTTAATTGGGGTGGGTTTAAAAGGCTCGATAAGCGGTTGTTTTCTCGTAAATGGAGGTTTTAAACAGCTATATCTCGTTAACTATTCACTGCAGTGAATCTATGCTTAAGAAACTTTTAGTTATAAAAAAAGCTACAATTTAATAGCCTATCATTTTTTTTTGTATCTCTAGTATCTTCGGAGATATTTTGAAGCAAATGGTGAACAATAGGAAATTGCAAAAAATCAATTTTTCTTTAAACCCCAATTTTTCTAAAATTAGTCCTTTTATATAGGTCAAACTTCTTAGCTGTATTGATAATACAAACATAAAAGGAATTACAGAAAGGTAAAGACCAACTTTTAATTAGGAGAGTAGTTAGGGGGTTGTTTTCACAGATTTTTTTCATAAAGAAAAGCAGGTACCGAACTTTTTTTAAGTTACTCAATTTTTATGCTGGAAACTTTTTTTTTGTACATGTACTGAAAGGTCTAATTGTATCCTTGAAAAAATGTTATTTAAGTTTTCCTCGAAAAATGCAAAGTTTTTCCGTTATTTGGCTTTGAATATTTTAAATTACACATTTGACGAAAAAAGCTAACTTTTAACATGCCGTATCTCGGTTTGTATTGGTCATAAAAATATTATAGAAAGAGAATTTGGTTTTTGTTAGTAAAAGACATAATTTCGATACCTACAGTTTTTTTGATTAAATGCATATTTTTGGAGTTATTCTCAAAAAAACTCTCTAAAAAACTGAAATTTTTCGTCGAAAAACTGTTACTTTCAACCGCGAACAACTCTAAAAATATTAGTTTTACGAAAAAAATGTAAAAAATATTTTTTTCTTAGAATTACGTTTTACATCGATTAACATGATTAAAATTTAATAAAAAATGCTCACTCCCGAGATGAGGTGGCAACCACCCCCAAGGTTTTAGCGTACACCGGCATGATATAGAAAATGATCCTTGGACTATTCCCTACATTCTGTGAAAATTTCAAATAAATCCATGCTGGACGAAAAAATTGCGAGCTAAAATGCTTCATTTCCTTGACCACATGCATTTTGTTTTTTTTTTGGGAAATTAAGATATTTAATTTTCTGGCAATTATATTAAATTCATGCAGCATATGTTGTAAATCATTTTCCCTTTGACAGATTAGTATTGCATCGTCTGCCTAGCAGATTATTTTTCTGATATATTTCTTCCATTTGGTGTCCTTTTTTAGTTTATATTTTTAAATTAGTTCATCCACGATTAGATTGAACAATAGAAGTGTCAGGAATTCCCCTGTCTTATCCCATTGCCAGATTCAGTTGGGTGAGTTATTTCATCTTCTACTTTTATTTCTGTCTATTGTGTTTTTCTGGTAGATATTTTCGATCGTTTTAATTATTATAATATAATTATATATAATTATAATATAATTATACATATATACTTATATATTATAATATATTATATCCTCTATAAAATATGAATATTCTGTTGTACCATCGGGGAACATCAAGTTATTTGAAGTCATTTTAAATTATAATAAAAAAAATCTGTTTGAGCGCTATCTATAAATCACCGAGAGTAAACATAAATAGTTTTAATCAGGATTTACATCAATAACTCATAAGTAAAAACGAATGTGATTTCATATATTAGTTGGTAATATCAATATTAATTTGTTTGAGGATCTAGATCACACTGAAGAATACCAAAATATTCTAGCTCCACAAAATTTCTTGTCCTATACATATAAATAAAACAACTAGACATAGAAGTCAAACTTGTACAGACCATTTCTTTATAAAAAGACCTGTTGATTACACTAACATAAAACTAAAAAAGAAGCGGCTCTAATTATGCTAAACGAAACCAATTGTGTCGCAAATTCCTCGGTGGAATGCAGTAGGATGTGGATACCCATACTGAAAGAGGAAGTCAATAGAAAGAAAATACCACAATTAGTAAGTCAATAGTCGAGTTAGTACATATTTTATATTTTAGTATTACTTATATATCCATGTATTATTGATATTATTTATAATTTAAACAAAATTATAGTAAAGTCAGAATTTGATATTAATTTTGAGAGTAAATTAAATGTCAGACCAAATACTTACGATGTCGGGATAGTATCACGAGGTTTTCCTGGTTTTTACTCGTGATTTACTATGAGATCTATAACGCGAGAATGTTAATGTCACCGTTGCATGTGGTTGTCTTTTTAAAGACAGATAAACATGGATTGTATGATCAGCTAATCCAATATCCCTCAGATAACGTAAAAAAACAACGATATACAGACTATAAAAATAAATTAAGACTTTTAGTTAAAACTGCAAAAAGAAATTATACAAAACAACGAGTTGAAAAAAATAAGACCTCTTCTTCATCACTTTGGAATGTAATTAATTCATTGTGGTTAAAACCAAAACAGGAGAAATAATAACTGACCGAAAACAAATTTCAAATGAATTTAATACACATTACAGTACATTAGGAAAAAAGCATGCACAAAAAATACCCATTTGTAATGACCAGATTGAGGAAATAGATAGGATAGAAAGCAGCATGTACTTGTATCTCGTTGACCAAAAAGAAGTGGTAAATGCAATACAATCTTTAAAAAACAAAAACTCTCCTGGCTGGGAAGGGATCAAGACAGAAACCATCAAACAAATTAAGGAAGAAATTATTACTCCTTTAACTTTTCTCATTAATGCATGTTTTCAGGATGGTTGCTTTCCAAAATGTCTAAAAATAGGCAAAATCAAACCTCTGTTTATAACAGGAAATAAAGAAGACGTAATTAACTACTACAGACCAGTATCTTTGTTGTCTGTTTTTTCCAAAATATTTGAAAATTTTTTAAAAAATAGATTAATTAGTTTTTGGATAGGTTTAGTATAGTATCGGATTACCAATACGGTTTTAGAGAAAGAAAATCGACACAAGATGCTATTTGTATACTAACATCACAAATATCAGAAGCTTTTGAGTCCAATAAATGTAGTTTATGCATATTCGTCGATCTCTCTAAGGTGTTTAACACGACATCTCATGAGACCTTGTTGAAAAAACTTGAGAAGTATGGTCTGAGAGGACGGGTTTTGACATTACTAAAAAGTTACTTTACTGACCGAAAACAATTTGTAGAAATTTATGGTGTCAAAAGTGATCCTGAAGTAATTAATTATGGCGTACCGCAAGGGACCGTATTAGGTCCTCTACTTCTTACACTCTATGTTAGTGACATACTCAAACTAAAAACTGTTGGAAACATAATTAGTTTTGCTGATGACATTGCAATTTTTTATAAGGCCGATAATTGGGAAGATCTTAAAGTTATAGCAGAACAAGACTTCAAAATTATAAAAGCGTGGTTGCCGATAAACAAGCTCACATTAAATTACGAAAAAACTAAATATATACCTTTTGCAATATATAAAAATTCTCTGTCAACTTTTAGTTCATTAAAAATAAATAAAAAACAACAAATATTTAAAGCAGAGTACATAAAATATTTAGGGTTTATAATTGACAGCCACCTTAAATGGAACTTACAAATAAAAAATATTATAAGAAAAATACGAGGACTGCTTCCAAAATTCCGCTATTTAAAAGAGTTTTTGGATGTTGAACAGCTTAAAATGCTTTACCTGTCTCTAGTACAATCTCATCTTGTATATGCGATTTTAGAATGGGGTGGAGTAGCTGATTGCCCTCTAGTGACCCTTCAAAATACTCAGAAATGGTTTCTTAAACTAATATATGGAAAACGAAAAACATATTCCTCAGACCAAATACCTTCAAATGCCTTCTTAGGATCCACGAAACATAAATACGCCGGTTTGTTGTATTCTAACGATTTATCTTAAATGTTTTTTATTGATATATGAACATTCTTTCACTCTCTTGTAAATATTAAAAGAATCATGCCCCTTTTCTAATTCTTCGATTCCTTTGCAGTTTTCGTTTGACTCTTTCGTATCACTATTATATTTTCATTTTGTTATTTTGTATTTTTAGTAGTGTTTTAAGAAATCTACTATAGATGATATAGTGGACCATTAGATACACAGTACAGATATTAATTTGGGGTCCGGAATTGAATTAGGATAAAAAACGTCAGTAGATATTTCAAAAAGGAAAAGTTTGCCTCTTTTTATCTAAAGTTAAAGTTTATTGTAAATCATCGCTGCTTTTGGAAGGCAGCGTTATGGCCTATAAATTTTATTTTCTTGACATTTTTTCCATAACGACCTCACTTTCATAAATTTCCCTTTTAAAGACGGTCGAGAAGATGTTTGTGGAGTTATTGATTTAAACGTCTTTAAACTTCAAAATCTCATTTTGGATGTTTAATTAAGTATACAAATTTCCAGTTTTATTTAAATCAGTTCTTAATTTCTTTTGCCACTTGAAAAATATTTTTAATAAAAAGAAAGCAGGTGTAGGAAACCACATTTCAAAAATAAAAAAATAGATAAAAATATATTTTAAAATATCAAACTAGTTGTAAAAATCTTAGATTAAGAAATATTTTTGGTAGGTATAAATTTTCGGCATTATGATAATTGGCTTGACAATAATTTATGGATCTTGGACTGTTCATAAATATATCGCCACTAGAGATTGCAATTGCTGGATCCAGCAAACAGCAAGCTTTTTTTACATGCTGGATCCAGCAAACCGTGCTGGATCAAGCAGCGTGGATCCGCAAACGTGTCAAATTCGAAATAAGTTACTTAACGTCTTCATTAGCCTCTTTATTCAAAGCCGTGAGTCGGCAACTTGCCATTCTATCGCGCTGGCAGTTAGTAGCTCAATATGCTGGAAAGTTTCTATAGCTTAAAAGTTTGCATCGATAAACCGTTAATATACATTTATTCTGCGATATAATCCTTTGCTGGCGAGTAGTCAATTATCAATGAGTTAATCGCCAGTTTTAACCGGCTATAGAAGCTCTTTGCAGAATAGAGTTCATTTTGATAACGGCCGACACAACCATGAAATTTGTCTTAGAAAAACTAAATAGCCAGGACTCTAACCTTAATGCCGATCTATCGGAAGCACTACGCAACAGAATGACGGAACGGGCCTCTATGATATTTCAGGTACATTAGTGTATTTACAAAATCAAAAAAAGTATGACGATGGAATAAACAATCCTGGTTACTTCCCCATGTCGAAAAATAATGCAATGCGACAAAAGATGACAAATTTGTTGATTCGTACATATAAATAAACAAGTAACTGTGGAATTATTGCAAGAGATAATGGAATAAGATGGGCTAACTAATCCGGAGCCCGTGAATTTTACTTTGGAACAAGAACTTGAGATTGAATTGAAACGAGAAAGAGAAAACATTTATAGCGAAAAAAACTGTATTTCAAAAAGATTACGAAAAGATTTTGGAAATGGAAATGGTGGTTTATGAGACCGAAGGAGTTCAAGGCGATCGTTTGTCAATGGTTTATGACTATTTGATGGCCTTAAAACCGACCAGCACAGAGGCCGGAAGGACTTTCTCCGCAACCGGCTATAATATGTGCAGTTCTGTGCGAAGTAGGTTAGGCCTATGTTTTTAAGGTAGGTATCACTTTCAAAAAACTAAATAATTAATGTTTCTGTTGTTTAGAAATTTAGCATACAGACAAAAAAAAACATTCAAATCGTGTTTTTATTTTGATTCCACATTTTGCTGGATCCGCGCTGGATCCAACTGGATTCAGGCCAATCTTGCAAAAATCCAGCTGGATTAAAAATGCTGCTGGGTTGCAATCCCTAATCGCCACTCTCGTCGACTCCTAGCAACTTTCCTTCATTTTCTGGACCTTCAGAATGGCAATCTCTTCCTACCCATGATGTGACATTCTATCCATTTATCCAGCACACCATAGTCTCTACTTCCTTTTTTCTCATCTCCTATTGCCCTCGCAGGTGTCGGTTTGAGATTCCGGTCAAAGTCTCCAATGAGATACTTTTTTACTTTATTTCTCTGTACTCTTAGAACAAGACGGCCTTAATTAACTGGATAAAAACCAGTAGCGAACAGGTTTTTGTTTAAAAATATGGTTATAATTAGAGAGCGGAATATATGCAAAGTGCATATAGATGCATATATTGCATATTTTCAGACAACAAACACAACATTACATATTTAAGCTAAACACGATTTATTTTGCATATTTTAAAAATAAATTATATACAAGTTTAAAATTTTCCTCTCTTAGTTGGAATTTTATAACTTCGATATGAACGGGCTCGTTATTTACCTATCTATCTCTCATTATCATCTATCTGGACTTTGCCATTACTAGCTGAATTTAACAATTATGGGTGTTCCCAGAAAAATATTATTTTATTAGCGTAGCAAGTCGTAGGTACCTACCTGCTTTTAAGTGTCTAATAATTATTTTGTCAGTTTCCGGTCAACATTTGTTTAAAGTAAACCTTGTATCGTATTTAGTGTTTTTGAAGTGATTGGTATATATTAAAAATATGTCTACCATTCAAAAAAGTGCTTGGATAAAGTGTTTTCCCGAGTTAAAGCTAAGTGGAGACAAATTATTTTGCAAGGCCTGTTCCAAAATCGTAAGTTACATTCATTTTCACATTTCATTTTTTAAATGAGGAACTGAAAAACAAAAGCATCATGTCCCACAAAAGAAATTTTTCTGGAAAGACTGTTTTTATTCGACAAATTCGCTTTTACTTCTATAAAGACGGACATAGAGAGAAGCATCAAAATACAAAAATCCATCAAATTGTAGACAATTCCGCATTGGTTCTTCAGTTTAAGTAACGTACTTTGTTCTTTAAGTAACGTACAAATTCCTAAAGAACTTATGTTCATAAAAGTTAATTTTAGTTTTTTCCAGATCTAATAAAGTCATTAGAACAAAGGAATTTACAATTAAGTGATTCGGTTAATCTTGTTAACACTTTTTCTGCTCATTGTCAAAAAATTCCCGGAAATACAGGGATTACAATTAGAAATAAATTAAAAAATGTTTTAGAAAAAAATGAGGGCTTCGATTGTTTGAGGAAAGTTGTACGTATTTTTGAAGGCAACTTTTCTGAAGATCTTACGACTTAATATATTGTTTTATTTTTGAGTATTTTTAATATGCATTTGCATATTTAGACAAATTTAGAAAAAATACCTGCATATTTGTAGTAAAAGTAATGCATATACAGGGTGTCCAGAAACTCTACCGACAAACGAAGACAGGAGATTCCTCAGATAATTTTATGACACTTTAACCCAATTCACCTAGTCCGAAAATGCTTCCTAAGGGAGCTAGAGCTCTTTGAAGATGGCGCCATGCAATTAGTTTTTCTTAAATACCTCCAGAACGCTTCTATTTAGAAAAACGAAAATTGGTATACGTATTTACTTTCCTAAAATGAATCGATTCCATCCATTGCGAATTTCTAGTACCGGTCATAGGCGTACGTTTTGGATAGGGCAACGGTTATTTTATTGCATAACTTTTTTGTCTTCAACTTTTAAGCATTTTTGATACTGGATTATTAAATTGTGAGGTATTATATTACTAAAAGGTACTCTTACTTTAAGTCGATAGGATACACCGTTTTCTAGAAAAATCGATTTGAAAGTTTTTAGTTTTGGGAATTTGAAAAAAATGTTAAAAAAAATTAAAAAAACTGATGTATTTTACCAACTTAAAGCAAGAGTAACTTTTAGTACTCGAATGTCCCATAATTGAATAATCTAGTGTCAAAAATACTTAAAAATTAAAGACAATAAAGGTATGCTCTAAAATAACTGTTGACCTACCCAAAACGGACGCCTACGACCGGTAATAGAAATTCGCCATTAATGAAATCGATTAATCTCTGGAATATAAATAAATGTACCAGTTTTCATCTTTCTAAATAGTTTTTTTTAATCTTTTTCTTTTTAAATTTAAGGAACGAAAAATTTTCAAATCGATTTTTCTAGAAAACGGTGTATCCTATCGACTTAAGCTAAGAGTACCTTTTAGTACTAGAATAACTCACAATTAAATAATTCGGAGTCAAAGATGGTTTAAAAATTAAAGACAAAAAAGTTAGGCCATAAAATAGCCGCTACCCTACCCAAAACGGACGCCTATGACCTGTACTAGAAATTCGCAATAGATGGAATCGATTCATTTCTGGAAAGGAAATACGTATACCAATTTTTGTTTTTCTAAATAGAAGCGTTCTGGAGGTATTTAAGAAAAACTAATTACATGACGCCATCTTCAAAGAGCTCTAGCTCCCTTAGGAAGCATTTTCGGACTAGGTGAATTGGGTTAAATTATCTTAAAATTATCTGAGGAATCTCCTGTCTTCGTTTGTCGGTAGAGTTTCTGGACACCCTGTATATGCGCATATTTTGGTAATGTTGTGTTGCATATATTCCGCTCTCTAGTTATAATAAATCTGAATATAACAAATCTGGATGGATATGTCGGTATAATATAGCAACGGTAAAGTTATATTTTAGAGTACTCGTATTTTGGGAAACAATCATACGATGTAGGTGTATTATTGAAATAAATACATATTATTTTTTCAAAAAAGCTATTATTTATTTTGATACATTTTCCATCCTTCTTAACATACTTTTAGAATACCAATAAGAAAAAAGAATGTGTGTGTACTTTGTACGCACGTAAGAAGTTGTACTTCTATTATATGATTTCAACGAAATTAATATACTTTAAACAGTTTATTTATATTTTATTTAAATATTAAACTAATTTTAATACTTACTACTTCTCAAAATTTTTTATTAAAACAGTGCCAAAAATTAAAATAATAAAAAAATAAAACACACACAAACAAACACATTGAAAAATGCCACAAATGATTTCTGAACAATGTAGGAAAAAATTTATCTAAATACGTATTTTCTGAAAAAAAAATTATATAATAAATAAACTTACAATCATAAAGTGTATAAAAAAAAATAAAAAAATAAAAGTTTCCATTGGGGTTCGAACCCGCTTATCAGCGGAGTTAGTATTGAAATTGATTCACCTTAAACTTTTACCCACGGAGACCATGTGTCATCATGTGCGAAGATCATCTAACTAAACGGATTAAACTTTTGACGGTTCTGAATTAAACCAAATTATTTTGATTTTGAATTAAAATTATTTAGAATTGAAAGAAATATTAAAATACAACAAAACATAGAGTAAGAAAACAATATTTTAGGTGAATATTGATAGAAATTTTGATGGTAATCAAATTATGTAAATCAAAGCATTACATATTATTTTAGTAGGTTCTTTACATAGCATTTTCCAAATAGGTAGGTACCTATGAAATTTTTTATTAGGATACTGAAACATTTACAATTATTACGTACCTGTCGCTTTTAAAAACTATTTAAAAGGTCACTACAATATTATATACTTGTTTTTTTCTCTGCCATCACAACAATAAAAACTATAATATCCAAAACATTAATTTGTTTATCCAACACCTCCATATTGAACAATTATTGACAGATGATTTTAACACCCAATCAGATCCCGCATAAGGTTTTTACCATACTGTCTGTGTGCGCATGCTCGCAGTATTATGAAATTCTACTCTCAATCGCGCCTAAAGAAGTATAACTTCAAAAACTCGTAAATCTGGATGAAAACAATCCTTTATTTAATCATTTCATTTTAGGAATTTCTATTCAAAATTCATCCCACTCAAATATGACGGTGGCGTGTCCCCCGTTTTCATTATTTTCCCGCTTGTCAAACTTATTTGTGTTCCTCTGAGGACGAATTTTTCATTAGTATAAGCCCAAAAGCTTTCCTGATCAATCAGGATAATGAATACATAAGACTAAGACCAATACAAGCCGGAGTAGCAAAAGGAAACGTACTGGGACCGATATTGTACTTGCTCTACACTGCTCAACCTACCGACAAGTAACAGAAAAACGTGTGACACTTTTGATGATAGCACCGCTGTACTAGGCTCTCGCTATGATCCAATGACAGCATCCAGAACCCTTCAAAAAAACCTTAAGAAACCAAAGATGGCTTAAAAAATGGAGTATAAAGGCGAATGAGAGTAAATCCACGCATATAACTTTCACCATGAAAAAACAAACATGTCCGTCTGTAACTCTGAAGGAAACACAGCTCCCATAAATCGATATTGTCAGGTATTGTACCCTCGGAGATCCGTGGAAAAAATTTACACCCAAAATAACAAAATTCAGTTTGGCAACACTGTGCGAATGTTGATAGTAACATATTCTTTTTAAGATAAGCACAACTGTAATTTAGTCCAAACAAATTAATATATTTTTTTGCCAACAAAAATGAGATTTTTCAACAAAATAATGTTTCAAATATGATGTGCAAAATAATTTTTAATTGGGTTCTGCTAATGGGCTTCCTTTTTTGTCATTAAAGTAAAAAAAAAAAACTAAATTTTACTCATTAATTCAATGTTGGCCGGTTATCGTCTTAATTATTTTAACTGTACTAATATCCGTTGAGTAATTCTGAATGATTAATAGGTCGTTAAAACGTTTTATCTGTAGCGGCTTCTGGAATATCATAAAAATATCGAATTTCATTGATAAAATGCGCATATTCCACCGATCTTCGCTTCGACCATACTTAGAAATCTGCCTGGATAGGAAATTTTTCACAATCCGCCACATTTTCACAAAAAGAAAACAACTAGGAGTAAAATTCCGAGAAATGTATTCGATAATCAGTCGTAAATCTCAGTTATTTTCTGAAAACAATCTAGTGATATATAAAGCAATATTAAAACCATTGTGGACCCATGGTATCCAACTTTGGGGGACAGCCAGTCTAACAAACCTAGAAATACTGCAGAAATTCCAGGAAAAAGTCCTTAGAACAATGCTGATGTCATCAATGCATCACAAAGTATGTGATGGAGTAAGACCTCAATGTGCAATCCATAAAAACGGTAATAACAGAATATTACAAAAAATATTCCAAGAGACTAGAATCTTATTCAAACGAGTTAGCCAGCTGCCCCACTGATGAACACAATGATGTATGACGCTTGAAGAGATTCAAAATAGTGGACCTAGTAGCAAGAAGATTCGAATAATCTGTAATAACTGAACTTACTTTAACTTGTTTTAATTTAATATATGTAAAGAGCGGGATCACTGGATCTCCCTCTAGAGGTCAAAATTTCAATTTTCTGTTAAATAATTTACCTATTGTTCTTATTTAAGGACAGAGTGTAAATATTACAAATTTTTTTAAAAAGTATGATAAATTATACATCCTTCTTAACATACTCCAAGAATACCAATGAGAAAAACTCGTAAATCTGGATGAAAACAATCCTTTATTTAATCATTTCATTTTAGGAATTTCTATTCAAAATTCATCCCACTCGAATATGACGGCGTGGCCCCCTTTTCATTATTTTCCCGCTTGTCAAACCTATTTGTGTTCCTCTGAGGACGAATTTTTCATTAGCATACGCCCAATAGCTCGAAAAATATTTATTCCTTGCCGCTATGTCTTGATATCAACGATTCCTCAAATAAAAATGAGCATTTCGAAACCAAAGGGAAAAAGATAACAACGAATTTATGCAGACGAATAAATAGGTTTTCATTTTTGTCATTCAGATAAAGTCTGGTGGAATAAACAAAAAGCGGTAAAAGCGGTGGAAATATAGAAATGGGTTTTACAGAGCCGGCTAGACTGCTAGGAAAACTTTAATTATCTATTGATCTGAGTTCAATATTTTAGAAATGATAACTCCTTTATGTAACGTGTTATTTTATGCCCTTAGTACATATAATTAAAATCTTATAAACATCCGGAGGGTATATACAGTAATTAATAAAAAATAAATTTAGTATTTGCATTAAATATATTCCGTTTTATTCTTTTTGGCCGATTTGATATTGAAAACTACTGAAATAAGATAAAACTCTAAATCAAATTACTAATGGGGGAGGAAAATATTATATACATACAGATACGTGTATAAATACAGAATTTCAAGGCAGGGAAAATACATTCCTGGCTGAATATTTGAAAAAAACACTAGTAATCTTAGGTCACAATTGTGGAGGGCCTTTTGTTCTTCTTCTTAGCCTGACATTGTATATTTTTGGACATAGGCCCCTTCCAACTCCTTCCATCAATCTCTATCCTAAAGAACATAGTTTTAATTTGTTCCGGCTTTTTATGTCATCTACCCATCTCATCTCTGGTCGTCCTCTTTGTCGTCTACTTCGTACGGTCTTAAATATTGTATTGTGACATTCCAACGTTAGTCTGTTTGTCTAACAGTGTGGTCTTCGAAGCTGCATTTGAATTTGGAAATTTTTGATGTGATAATTAACTATTTTTAATGGGAAATAAGCCAAATTTTACTAAAAAAATGATTTTATTAACTTCAGTGACATCAAGCCTCTCTAAAAAAGCTTAATTACAGTAATTTTCCTATTTTTAAAATCGAAAAGAAATTTGATGTAGTGCTCAGATTGCTTTCCCATCAAATTTTCCAAACTCCTGTTATGTCCATCTCCTTTGTGTTTGTTCTAGAATCTGTTATGTGTTATTTATCGACTTTAAAACAAAAAAAATTTTATCATTACAAAAAACCTTTTAATTCAGCTTAACCTGGTAATGTTTTCAAAATTTTAAATTAATTTTTACCTACTCAACTATTTATTAAATTCTAAAATATTAACATAAATTAAATATTTTTCATATATTACTTTTTCATATATTACTTTTTCAACTTTTATATTCCATAAAGATTCATTACTCTACAAATAATTATAACTTTGGATTACAATAAATTAAATATCACCTATTGCATTACCTATACACTTGACTTTAATTCTGAATTAGCTATTAATGATTTTATTGATTGACACTTTTAATTAAAATTTTAGCAAAATACTAATTTTCAATTTCAATTTTTTCAAACAAATTAAAAATTTTCACAATCAGATCACAACTATTGCATATCCGACCAATCTAGTCTAAAAAATTGCATACCCAATTTTACATCTATAAGTTCTTTAACATCCTGAGCAACATCTAACAACCCTATATAAATAAAATCTATACAAATAATAAAACTAACATCACTTTATATATAACTAACAATTTTTTCGTTTTCTCGGTTTAATGTCGTGTTTTCTTATTATTTCCACCGTACTCCCCTCAAGATCCTGCCAATATTTTGTTAGTTTATTACAGTCAAATCTACCCCATTACCAACCCTCCTTTTAGCAAAGGGCAGGGAAAAAGTATGATATTGACTATTACTATATTCATTCCTTATGCCGGAAACATTTAATTTTACTTTTACCGGGACCTGAAGATGCTGTGCAAAGTATAGACAGCGAAACCGGTCGTCAGTTGTAAAATAAATTGTTTGTGAGAACGTCTCTCTTTTTCTTTACTACAAACGATTTTATTAACGTTTCGACGTCCAAATCGGATGCCGTTGTCAAAATAAAAAAAATATTAATAAATTAAACAAAAATGTTGTTGCTCAGTAAAAAATTCTTCTAATAATTTATTTAATCTGACTCATTAATATCGGCAATTCAGATATTTAAATTAGAAGACTTTAAAATGATATTGCCAATATTTATGAGTTGCGTTCCTGGGAAGACTTTATTGAAAGATAGTTCATTCGATTACATGAAATCAACCCCAACTCAAGAATATCCGTCACAAAAAAAATCATAGTATGTGATCTGGCTTTAAAAAATACAACCACATGCAACGGTGACAGTAAAATTCTCGCGTTAGAGATTCCATAGTAATATAATAAAAATAAAAATAGTATATCCCATAATAAAAATCATTTTTTTAGTAAAACTGTGGATTATTTCCCATTAAAAATAGTTAATTACAAAAATGCCACAAGAAAATAGCTTCAGAACAACATTTTGATGTGATAACCTCGAATTTTATTTTTGGTCATACCCAATCGTTCCTCTTTCATAAAGTTTTGTTAACTGTTAATATTTTTTAGTAATTAAATATTGTTTCAATTTTTACACATAAAGAGTAGAGCCCTATATTTTCTTTGGTTTTTAAAGATATCAGAGGAATTTAAACAATAAAGTATTCACAAAACAGGAAACTACAACATGATTTCGATATATACCCATATTTTGTACCTTTTGCTCTCTATAATAGAGTGTCTTAAATTTAATATAATAAGAAAAACATATTTTCCACCTACCTCTACCGAAAGTATACTTTTCCGGACCTGATTGTAGGGAGCAAAGTTGTACTTTTCCTCCCTAGGGAGGAAAATATTTTTCCTCCCTAGGGAGGAAAAGTAAAAGTGAGGTTACGGTATTTCATTCATGAAATATAACTTATTGACGCCCTGTACAATATCTATTTGCTATTACGTAAGTATCTATATATTTTAACGTTTATTTATAAAACACCCTGTATTTTGCAGAATCGTAAAAAACAGTAAATTGTTATTTTGATTTAACAATGTTTACATTAATAATTTGACTTATATTTGACAGTTGACAGTTATATTGTACCTCCTTGTTAGTTTCAGTTTTAATAAATTTTGTTGGTTAGTTACATAAATAAGTTAAGTAAAAATGAAAAAATTATTTGATATTTGAGGAAGGTGGAAAAACCATATGTATAACATGGGAGTAAAGTGCCTTTTCCTCCCTTGAATGATTACTGCCCTCCGCTACGCGTCGGGCAGTAAACTTCATTCTCGGGAGGAAAAGTAACACTTTCCTCCCTTGTTATACAAATAGCTATTTTCTCCCACCCAGTATAAGCTTAAAAAAGAATTTGAATAATAATTTGTTAACGGTATAAAAACCAAAGAAATCTCTAAAATACCAACAAAATAGTGAAATTCGTGAATCCGTTCACGAGAAAATCAGCTTTGAGAATGAGCATAATTTTAGTGATGCTAAACTTTTGAGATTAACCCTCAACTGGTATGGTGGGTCAATATTGACCCAACAAAATTTAGTTTGGCAATTTAACCAATATTGCAATCGGCGAACGGCACTGGCCAGCTATGAATTCTCCTATTTTCTACAGACTCTCAGTTGACCTGCGACCATTGTGCGTGCAGGCGAGTGTTTTTTTGAAAACTTAAGTTTTCAAATAATTTCAAGGTACAAAACACCCTAGACTTGTTGACATTTTAACTAAAGTTCTTAATTTTTTATTTCTCTTTTTACAAGACGAACATAAATAAGTTGGAAAAATCTATTTAATCAAATTGGAGTTTTCTAAATATTCCTATTATTATTTTTGTTAGTTTTTTTGTCAAGGTGCCAAAGAATGTAGTGTTTATGTTTAAGTCATAATAATAAGGTCTTCTACGGTCCGGAATAAAAACGACGTAAGTGCAAATTTTGTCAATTTCTGTTTATTGCGTAATTAACTTCTAAAATACTGTATACAGATGATACAAAAGCGACAGAACTGTAACTATGTGCTGAGTCACTACAGGGTAGTTGCGTCGTTATTGAAATAAGCACAATTTTAGACCTTGTGATGAAGAATGACGCAACTGTAAATAGGGTTGAAAATGTGGGGACTAAATTAAGATAATGAAATTCGGACCAATAGAGATGAAAATAAAAGATATCGCTGTAAGAATAAACGGCTTACTAAATATATAAAAATGGTTTTTTTGTACAGAAACATTTTCAGATTAAGAATGACGCAATTGTAGATAGGGTTGCAAATGGGGGGATTAAATTAAGATAATGAAATTCGAACCAATAGGGACGATACTAAAGGCCATCATTGTGACGCCATACCCATGCTCCGGACGGTTACTCTTTATAAAATCACTATTTTAAATATTTAAAAAATTTTAGATGAAGAATAATGCGACTGTAAAAAGGGTTAACAATGGGGGGATTAAAATAAAATAATGAAATTCGAACCAACAGGGATAAAAGTAAAAGTCATTATTGTAAGAATAAACGCCATACCGATGCTCCTGGATAATTACTCATCATTTAATCCCTATTTAAAATATTTAAAAATCGTTTTCTTGCTCTCCCGAAAAATTTTCCTTTTTGCAGTTACGTCCTTCTTATTTCGCACAGGCCATATGATCTCTGTATACATTTATTTTCTTGTTTAAATTTTTCCTAAACGTTTAATTAATAAAATAAAGTAATTACAACATTACATATTTCGCACATACTTATGTAAAAACGTCAACGATTTATGGGCGCGGGTTATCATTGACACAACATATACCCTAGGCCCTAGACCTAGACGGTTAACTAAATCACCATACCAGTTGAGGGTTAAGTTTCTATTTAAAAATTATTTTATAATTAAAATCGTATTATCTAAAGTCCGACTCTGAGTTTGCAGTAAAATATTACGCAAAACGACGTGCCAGCCCCCAGCCCCGTTGCAAAAGCAAACTAATATTGTAAGAAAATGGAATTGGGCATCGACTTTGCATTTTCATATTTTGCACACGGAGACAACACCAGCTACTATAACACTTTTTGCTGAAAAGCGCACTCAGCAATTTCAATTCTACGTCTTTAATAAAACAATGAAATCGGTTTGTCATTGATTTTTTTTTATTAAAAGCGAAGTATTAAGTTCTACTGTGTAATTTATTTAAAATGCTAATTAGACCAGGACTAATCTGTAAAAAACGTGTATTTTTTGGATGTGAGAGGTGGCATTCGGATTTTTGCAGATAAAGTTAGGTGACACCTTCAGTAATAATAATTGACTTTACATAATTTGACAAAAACATTAATAAAAAAATTAAAATAATTAAAAATTTCGAAAATCATCGATTTTTTCTGCTTTCTTTGCTTATAACTTTAAACCGGTTCGTTTTGGAACAAAGTCGTAGAGAAATAAAACAAAGACAATTGAATTTTGTATGATATACGACTGGTCAAAAATGTCTTAAGGTATTACCTTTTCTGCAATATAGCAATAAATACAAAATAAGGGGGCAATGGTTGTTATTCAATGTTTCTTAACCATTTTGGTGGCACTTAGAACCTTAGTAATTCGCTTAGAAAATTCTTATTACTTACTTAAATGGTCTACCAAATTTCATTAAAATTGACCTAAAAGATTTTGCATAATAAATTTGCAATATAAATGTTTTTAAAAAAGTTCAAATATTTTAAAATATTTTTGAACAAAAAGTAGACCATTTAGAAGTTGGCTAATTTTTTTACATATAAAGAGGTGCTCTACCTATCTAATATACTTTACAGAATTAAAATCGGATTATTCAAGGGGCCTCAGCAATGTTTTAAAATTATAAACAATTTTTTGGCTTATAAACAAATAGCTTTGTTTAATAATAAAAAAATTAATTTTTAGTAATGCAAATAATTAAAACCGGTATAATTTGAATTAAACTTTCAAATGCTGTCAGCAGAATTGCTATTTTATATTGTAAGAACATTTTTTGCTTAGAATTACCCAAGAAATACAAAAAAATGTTTTATTTTGCGCAAAATCGATGTTATGTAATTCCTCAAGTTCTTTGTTTATAACAATCTTATCGACATCCGGATCAGCTGTTACCCAAAAAATTCGTGTTCTACTGGTCAAAATACATAAAAAAACTTGGGTAAGTCCATCTAAATAAAGGAGCCCGTAGCACCCCCTCCTGGACACAGCACTAATTTGTATATAAGCCAAAGTTGCTTAAATAATCCGATTATAGTGGATAGTAGATAGGTGGAGTGCTTCTTTATATGTAAAAAATTGACAAATCTTTGTATTTTCTAGTTTTTGTTGTGCAAGATTTTAAAAAATTTTAATTTAAAAAAAAAGTTTAGATTGCAAAATTATTATGCAAAATATAGTAAGTCAATTTTAATGAAATTTGGTGGACTGTTTTAGCACATTACAAAAGTTTTCTAAGCGAATTAGGAAGGTTCCAAGTGATGGAAAAACATTGAATAAGGACAGGCTTGTTTTGTCCCCTTATTTTATATTTATTGCTATTTTGCAGCAAGCTGTTAAATTAAGACATTTTTAACCAATCTTATGTCATATAAAATTTAATTATCTTTGTTTATTCCTATACGACTTTGGTTCCAAAATGAATCGTTTTAAAGTTATAAGCAAAGAAAGTAGAAAAAAACGAAATTTTTTGAAATTTTTAAATATTTTATTTTTTTAATAATGTTTTGGGCATATTTGAGAAGGAACATAAGTCAATTATTATTAACGAAGTTATCACCTAACTTTATCCGCAAAAATACGAATGCCACCTCTCACATCCACCTAAAAACAGATCCTTCCTAGTCTAAGTATCTATATTAATTAAGAAGGACTGACGGCATGTAATATCTAGATAGACGTCGAATAATACATACAGTCGGAAAAATGAAAGAATACCCATGAACAATCACATATTTTGTATTTGTTTTTTTTTCATAAATATCAAAGAGAGAAATATATTATTAATAATCTGAATAATATGTGATAGATGTGATCGTTCATGGGTATTCTTTCATTTTTCCGACTGTATTTATATTATATCAATTTAAGAATACTAATTCTATTCAGAAAACATATCCCATCAAAAATTTCCATTTCTCCATTCAGAAAACAAAGGAATCTCCCAATAAAAGTATTGATTCTATAAAAAACCAATTTGGGGTTTCATCTACGAAAGCCAGTTATTATTATTGCTGATCTTCAAACAAATCGATGCGTACAAATAGCTTAGTTCCGGAAAGATCAGAAATGGTAAACACGAATAACTTTATCTAATAAGAATTGAGATGGTTCGAGACGATAGTCCCCTGTTTTTCAGTAGAAAGGACAAATAAAAATGCCTACTTCAGCGTTTTATTAAAAGAACTCAATTGAATTTGCAGACTTTGCATTTTCAACACAGAAACAAACATTTTACGGATCCAAGAAATACGATAGAGCCTAGTCACTCGAAATTAATAAAAAAAATCCATTAATTCATAGCTAAAAGTTGTGCTAATAGATAAAAAAATCGTACAGTCTATCCGAAAAAGTTTTTTTGTGTATTCTTTTTCTCATGAGCATCTTTCAGTGCGTCACAGTCTTTCGATTTCTTTCTAACGCATTAAATTGTATGTGACAGAAAAAAGGCACGTCGGTGATTACAGACATTTATAACATTTATTCTAGTTGTCGATAGATGGCGCTATAATGGAAAAAAAATTTACGAATTATATAATATATCTACGAAAATAATCTGTACAATTTAAACAAGACTATACAAATCAAATAAAATACTATTTTATAAATGCAATAAACACAATTGGTTTGTTTTTATGCCAAACATGTATGAGTAACATTGTCAAAATTGCAATTTTCCCTTAAAAATTAAAAAAAATGAAATCATGTTTTTCTTAAAATTATAAGTTGCATTATTTTTTTCTATAAAAGATTTTATTCTTTGTATCTTATATTTTAAAATAAACTTGATCAAAAAGCTAGACTTCAAATTTTGTCACTCAACCTTTGCGATTAAACTTTGAAATTAAGGAATCTGCACCTGTCACTTTAAACAATTAATAAATTTTATTATAATGAGACAGAAATATTATAACAGGTACCATTTTCTTCAGAAAGGTAAAAAATATATATTGTAAAAATTTCAGAAAAAAATATTAAAATAAAACAGAATTATTAAACGCAAAAATGCGATTTTATTTTTTTTATTTGTAGGGTAAACTTGCGATTTTGCCAATGTTTCCCCACGTAAAATTGAAAGTATACCTAATTTTCGTTTTCAGCACCATCAAAAACATGAAGTATGATCAAAATTAGCCATTCACCACACCGTGGTCATCACACCACACAGCATCTCGAGAAATAAGCGTTTTTTGTGGTGTGCCACTCGTCTATAAAGTCAATAAATCTTTATTTTATTAAATCTTTATCATTAAATTTTTAATGTCTAGCTAAAAATGTGCAAAATTGAAAAATGAAACTTTTACTTTTATGTATTTTTTTTTTTTTTCGTTAAAGCAATATTTTTCGTGTGACAGTCGAAAATATGGACACAAAAAGCAATAACTTTCGATTTTTTTTCACATTGTAAAAAAAGTTAACACAAGGTTTGCGACCGATAGATATCGTGATTATGTGTAAAAGGTAAATACTGTAGGTCAAAAGAGCTTCATATTTTTATTTATTTTTTCTTTTTTAAATTTTTCTATGTATATATTCCAGACTTTGTTTTCAACGAAAACTTTTCGTTTATAAATTCGCAAAGTGTGTGTTATTGCGATGCCGCTTCTGCCACACTTAGAGCAGATTTATCGATGGATCGCTATGTAGTTTTGTCTTCTGAATCCAAATCTGAAAACGGCATTTCGATATCTCTAACCGTCTTTGAAATAATCGACCTCAAATTCTAAAATATGACGTCACAATCCTTTTATTTTCTGCCGACGCACTAAACGTCAGCTGAAATGGTTGATAGTAAGTAGGCTAGTTTTTTAATCTGAATTTGTTAAGCAAAGCATAGTTTATTTACATTTGAGTTTGACACTTCGTGGATGTCAAACTAAATTTTAAATTAACTATTAATAAAATATAAATGACATTTGGATTTAATTATTATTTAAAATAAATAAGATGTTCAAAAATTCAATTTGAGTATATTTTGAAAACAATAATTTATTAAACAATTTTAAAAAGGTTTACACGAGTATACGACCACCCCTTTAATGGGAGTACCTAATGATAAATGGACTGTTCCATTTGTTATCAAATGAAAATTATTAAGTGCGTTCGCGGGTACCGTGGACAAATTGTCGCCGACAATTATTTCTAACCTCACTAAATATAAATAATACGGTTAATAGATAAATATACAAGGTATATTTACTTTTAATTAATATTAGTAACTAATTATTAAATTATACTAGGTAAATATACCTTGTATATTTATTTATTAACGATATTATTTACCTATATTATTTTAAAGTGCGGATGCGATTTGCTGCTAACTTGTCGCCGACAGGCACCCGCGAACGCACTTATATGAAATGTTGTTTGGAATAAAAAATTATGTTCTGATATGTGCAATTGCATTCTTCTAATGGAAAAAATATTTTAAAATTTTTCTCAAATTATGGATGCCAACAACATTTTCATTTATAACTCTTTTATTTTTAATTTGACGAAGAAAAGTTATTTTTCATAAAAAGCTCTTCATGGTCTAAGATTTATGATGCAACCATTATATATAAAATTTTATCAATTTTATACGAGGTATATAAAAATATGAATTTCGATCAAGAGTAAAGTACCTTCAAGTAAAGTTCACAAAATTTAAATTAGAATGATATAATTGCACATTAAAACATAATTTTTAATTCTAAACAACTTCTTATAATAGCAATTTTCCATATTATGAATTAAAATACGTAAATAAACAAAGTTTTCATTATGGTAATGCTGGCATTTTCAGCTTGTTTTTTTTATTATAAAATCTGTTAATAAAATAAAAAATATAACAACATATAAACAGAATATAATACATGGATCCTTCTCATTTCATTTTAACAGTACAGTAACAGAATAAATTACAAAAAATATATATTCATACCAGGTTTCTCATTCGGTTCGAACACTAATTGTGCCCTGAATGTGGAATATGTCGGTTCGCGTGAAATAAAAAGGCCTCTACCCATACGGCTTCATGTTTGGATTTTTTATTACATTTTCACCCTTCCATAACGCCCTTTTAACAGCACCGCTGAGATTTTGTCATTTCAGGATATGATTATTTTCCATATTGTTTTAATTCAAAATTTAGGGTTACTGCGTCGCGAACTGCTTTTTTATGTACATTATGTATGTAAAAGATGGACTAGGCCTTGCATGAAATATTGAAATTAGGATTTCAAGCGGGAAACCCTCATAAAAGGGATCTCTTTTCTGATAACGATAATTATTTTTAAGTTGAATCAAGAAGAATATTGATAAGAAAACATAATGTAAATAATAAGAGAAAGCCATTCAAAAGCAATTATTACTATAAACTAAAATTGATTAATAATTTACAAAATTTTACAGAATAAAATAGGTATAATATTTTTATGCGACTAGTTAAAAAAATTTCTTTTGTGGGTTAATAAACATGTATGTACGTAGTTTTCATTAAAGAATTAACTCACAAAAACCGAAAAGAAAACCCGGAAGTACTAAAAGATTGGGCTCACGGCTCACACTTAACCCTACGTTAGTCGCGCTATTACTGCTGATGATGCTTAGTCGCGCAGTCTAAGATTGTAGACCAATAGTTTTTTGTCGTATAATACCGGATTTTGACAAAATTAATGGTTAATAACATGTTTATCTCTGTCTGTACTTCGATATTAGACATGTTTTGTTTCTTGGCTTATTTCGTCATTTTGACAGTGGTAAAGTTAAAGACGAGGTCATGATTTTTTGGGGTCTTTATTCGCAAGTAAAAGAAAATGGTCACAAAATAAGCTCAATTTTGTTAAAAACACAAATCTTTTTTATCTTTGAACTTACAAGATGACCAACAGTGATGAATAATAAAGAACAGAACAAAAAAGTAAACCAAGAACAAAACTATTAAATGGTAAAAGTGGCACAATTTTAGTCCGTCAAACATTCACTGCAAATCTCCCGGAGATGATCCTTGCAGCAAAATTTGTCACATTTTTGGCATGACCTTCTTGTTGACTTATTGCAAATTCGTGGACCAATACAACATCATCCCACGTAATTTGTTGGAATATTAGAGGGAGGGGTACGGTACGACTTCTTGAACTACGGGCAGTACGCGAGCTCGTCGTCTAAGTTCTCTTAGCAGGGAAGGTATAGTTGATATTCAATTTGGGATTTGATTAGTTCCCCAAGTCTTCAATAAAGTCGCTTTTTGAAATTTTTCATTTATGTTATTAGCTTTATGTACACAAAAGGTTACATTAATATTAGCTTTATATAATACAACTAAAAACTGAAACGCGTTTAGTCGCACGGTCTACAGTTGTAGACCAGTGCTCGTTGAAAAATGGTAAAAAAATAATGCAAACAGATCGGCGGCGTTTACCAAACTGAAGATTAAGTTGGAAGTATTAGTGACAGCGGGATGGGGGCGTATGTGCAGTTTTCTGGAATTGGAGACCACTTAAAGGAGAGTGGTCTACGATACAAATTTTACTTTTAATTATTATATCAGTTACTTTCAAGAAATTTCTGCAAAAACATATGAGTCACCTCTCAACGTCCAAATGTACTAATATTTTTACAGATGCGCCCTGGTCTATATACCGAAACAGAGGTTACTCTCCACTTTTCTGCTATACCTAAAAATACAAACGCTAAAGACTGAAGTGAATATAGAACAATATCATTATTAAGTTTTCTTCTCAAATTATTTTTGAAAATAATGCACTGAAAATAAAATTTGAACACTTTATTACTTTTAAAATAATACACTGGTATAAATAAAAAACTGGAAGGAGTAGATGATAGTCAGTTTGGTTTCAGAAACGAACTACGAACCAGCCAGAGAAACGTTTTTGCTGTTATTGTGATAGTTTAAAGATGTGGATGTGCATGTTTGTTACGTTGATTTTAAAAAAGCATTTGACAAATTAAGTCATGAAAAATTAGTCAAAATCCTAAACACAAAAAACATAGACTTACTAATAATAACAAACCTTTACTGAATCAAACAGCACACTTGTAATAGTCTATTAAACTGACTATCATCTACTCCTTCTTCCAGTTTTTTATTTATACCAGTGTATTATTTTCAAAGTAATAAAATGTTCAAATTTTATTTCCAGTGTATTATTTTCAAAACTAATTTAAGAACAAAACTTAATAATTATATTGTTCTATATTCACTTCAGTCTTTAGCGTTTGTATTTTTATAACAAACCCAGTCCAGAAATTGAAATCAGGAGTTTCCATTAGGTATAACACAATAAAGGCAGCAAAATATTAAGTTTTTTCTAGCAAACAGTGAAACTAGTCAGAAACCGTCAGAAAACAGTTGGTTAATGAGAGAACATAATACAGTCACCAGTGCTATCCCCTCTACTAGCGCTGGTCCACTATTCGCTGATGGTTTCAAACCGTTTGAAACTGATGCTAGAACAAACCTATTAATTAACAAAATTGGTGATATTATTTTAGTGAATATGGAACACTGTTTCACGTCTCGTGATGGTTTTTTGTTTTATTATAGAGAAAAATTATAAAGCGTCACAATAAAAGATTCGGTTCAAAAATTTTTACAGGGTGAGGCAGATAAACAGCCAATTAGAAATAGCTTGAGAACTAAGGGTAACTGAATCTAAAAAATTGGAATAAAGGGGTTGTGAAGAGTGACCTGTTTAATGAATATATCTTCGTCTATTTTCTACTTCTGGTTATACCGGAAGTTGCTCATAATGCGTTTTATTAATGGGACATCCAGTATATGTTTTTATTTTTGGATTGTCCTCGATGTCTCATTTCTTAAAATAGAGGTTTTGTAATATTCCACTGGGTAGTTAAAGATACGACTTTTTATTAATTTCGCGGCAACATTCACACCCAGTGGAATTGTAGTAATGTAACACTTCTTCTTCTTTATCATAATCCTTAGTGCTCTTTAGGGCGTCGTATGTGGGGTTCCGCCCCTTATACATTACTTCCATGGGCTTCTATTGGTGGCCAGATTCTTCATATTATCTCTTATACTCATTTGTCTCCTTTCACCTATATCCTGGATGTGGCCCATCCATGTCGTTTTCGGCCTTCGCTTTCTTCTTTTGTTTCCCATTTTGGCTTAATGTACCTTCTTTGTGAGTTTATTTTGCTCCATTCGTTGTATGTGGCCAAACCAGCTCCATTATTCGTTTTCGATCTTCCTCAGTATCGGTCCTTGTTCCAGCTCTCTCCTTATAATCTCTTATATAACTTCGTAATTCCAGCTATTCTTCTCACGTATTTTATCTCGGTTGGGTTTATCATTGATTCATGTTTCTTTTCCACAATCCATGTTTACTGCCCATATGTGATTATCGGATTTACTACGCTGCTATATACGCTGAGTTTAGTTTTGTTGTCTATTTCTGATTTTCCAAAAATTGTATTTAGTTTTTCCTACTTCCTACTTTTCTACTTTCCTACAAATAAATGAAAATGTTTTCATTAAAAACCTCACTTTTCAAAACCCCCTCATAGCATTTTTCATGATTCAGTTACCTTTAATTCTCGAGGTATTTCTAATTGGCCGTTTACATGCCTCACCCTGTATATTATAGGGTCATGTACACCTAAAAATCATTCATTTTGTATAGTGTTCGGGATTCTGTAACACGTATATTTCATTTTTTTTAACGTCACAGCTATTGACCTAGTGTGGAAATGCTGTATGTATTTTTCAAATCGATTTTTATCGCATACTCATGTATGGTTAAATAAGCTACGTATTATGAACTGTTGTTTGAACTGTTTTGTGCGGAATTTTATTGTTTTCATTCATTTGATGCCGGGATTCAGGCAACAAAGAACTTAGACTTTTTATTATTGTCCGCAAATAAATTTCAATTCAATTAAAACCTATTAAAAAATACATTTTTTTAAATGCTTTGTTTAGAAATGAGTTTTCTGTTTCATTGTACTTAAGTCATATGTTTTTATTTTCACCAAATAAATGAAACAGCAAGCAAAAAAGTACTCAATAAAGACACGTTATTTCAACCCCGTTATAGGCCACTTCAGGAAAAAAAAAGTATGTACTTTAAAATACAGGCATATTAGCAAAAATTAAATAAAAAATCATGAATCGAGGACAGAATATAAGAAAACACTATACAATCGAGAAGAAAAAGAGTTACCAGACGGAACATGAGAGCAATGCATCTTCCGCCAAATATGTTGGAAAAAACCTCATCACCATCATCATAGTCATTAACACGTTAGCAGATGTGCTGCGGTTCATCATTGAGTCTCCGTAGTTTGGAAAGGTATTTCTTCACTGGTCGCGGTCATATAATATTATGCATGTACTGAGTCAGTATCTTCTTCTTTTTTGCTCTTTAATTCGTTCAATTTTGAACTTAGGCTTCCCCCAGTTTCCACCATTCTCTTCTGGTTTTGGCTTTCTGTTTCTAGTGTTCCTCCTATCTTTCTAATGCCATCTGTTCATCTCATCTGAGGTCGTTGTCTTGCTCTCTTTCCTGTTCATGGTCTCCATTGTTGTATCATGGTATTCCACCTATGGTCCGTTTGTCTGGCATTGTATGACTAGCAAAACTCCATTTTGTTTTAATTTATCCAGTTGTTTTGCTTTTTGTCTTTTAATTTTACTCCTAGCATTGCTCTCTCCATGGCTCTTTGTGTCTTCATTATTTTATCCATGTTTGCTTTGGTCAATGTTCATTGTGGCGTACAGAACCGAATCTATATAAAAAAATTACAAAATGTACCACATATAAATCAGACGTACACCCCGAGAGAAAATTACTATACGGTGACAGTCTGGGAATGGCTCGCGGCTAGACAAAACAGTGGAGATGGTCGTGCGGTCCACAAAATATGAAGTTATATAAGGGGCGCCAGGTAAATTGGCCCACAGCCTTCCCTACGTTACTATTTAATAAACCACCAACTTACCAATAGGTTTACTACCAAAATACTAAATATAGTATACAACCTGAATAAATAAAAAAATAAATGAAATTGTTTGAGATTAGCAATTATTCAATTTTAATAAATATGTTCCCAAGATATTTGATAACAATTACATATTACAATATTTTATTTAACTTTACCATCGGCTAAAATAAGGTATTAAAATGCGACTTCTACTTGCCTAACAAAAAATGCATATGTTATTTCTATTTAATTGCACGGTAAAAGGTGTGTAAAAAAATACCGGACGCTAAGGGGTGTGTGGTTCAATACCAACAAAAAAAATAATTAACCCAAATAGGACACCACGAGAGCTCTAGTGCGTGCGCAGAAAATAATATAAACAAAGAAAGTGAATCTATTTCAAACGTTTAACCCCCCTTAGACGCAGTTTACAAAAATATAATAAGTGTAAATATTAAACTAGTATATGTAACTATTAAACATAATAAACCACAATTAATCTTTAAGTACTTTGTAAATTATGTATAAATTTTAAAATGACAAAAAAAATCCGCAAATAATGTAATAAAAACTATATAGGTATCCCATAACCAAAAAAAACGGCTCTCAATCTTCCGTCAAAAATAAATATCGATCCATACCTCGAATTTTCATTCAAATAGATATACTTCACCGCGTGACTTCCTAGTTATATGACAGTGTGCCTCCAATCTGAAAGTACCATTCGTAAATCCACTGCGACTTAAGTAGATAGTGACTCCCAAAACACGATGTACCGGTGTACATAGACTTGTGTTAAAATGCTGAACAAGTTGAAAATTACAGCCTGACAGGAGCAAAAAAAGAACCCCTTTTTAGCCAGGTTTAAAATATTCCAAATTGGACTCGTGATTAAAGACTAATTTCTTGATTTAAATGCGACTTTGGGATAGGCACGTGCACGCTAAATCCGCTTTCAACGAAGTTGTGGATATTTCCAAAAATCCTTCCACGAAGGCGGCAAATCGCCCTTGCACATCCACACAGTTTGTACTAGACCAGATCCCACATGGAACAGCAGCAAAAAACAAAACGCCGTTTTTTTTAAGCTAGCACTAACTTTTCGGTACCACGGTCCAACCCAAAATCACGTTTTCTCCGTTGTCTTCCGGAACGTTTGACAAACTTGACACACGGAGGTCACCGAATAATACCGAAATTCAAACATTTAAATTTTGTGATCCTAAATATTCCAAGATATCTCTAGGAAGAACGATCTAAATTAGTTTCTTAGCAAAAGTGGCCTCCGGTAAGTGCTGGGTGGATTGAGTAGCTCAGTAAATGCCGGTGCCGGTCCCAAGCCCGGATAAAGGAGGAGGGTTGAGGCGATGGGCTAGCAACTCGTCCCTTGTCAAAAGAAATAAATGCTACAAATTTCGACAAAACGCCTCGGAATGCGGACGGATCAAAACAAAGACGACTAATGCAACGGAAAAGGAAAATGATATTGGCTACAAGGAATGTGCAAGGACTTAAAACCAAACAAGCAGAAGTATTCAAAGAATTAGCGGAAAGAAAAATAGATGTATGTGTTCTTACCGAAACCAAGAAAAAGGGAAAAGGAAATGAAGAGATAGGAGAGTATATACATATCTTCAGTGGAGTGAGCAAAGATAACAGAGCTAAGAGAGGAGTCTCTATTGCTATTCGAAAAAATCTTAAAAATAATATTAAATCGTGGACTGAAGTAAATGAACAACTGCTGATGCTGGAAATGACAAAGAATGGGCACAATATCGTAATTGTCGGAGTGTATGCCCCAAATGAAGATGCAGATCCAGAAAGTAAAGACGATTTCTACGACAAGATGAATGAAATAATCTCTCAAGTTAAAGATAACTGTGAAATCTATGTACTAGGAGATTTAAACGGCAGAGTAGGTAGAGAAGAAAATAATAGAGTCGTAGGAAGATATGGGGAACAAATAACCAATGACAACGGAATGCGTCTTAGAGATTTTTGTGAAACAATGTCTCTCAAGATTATGAATGGATTTTTTCAACATAGAGACATCCACAAATTTACATGGATACAACCTACTAGGAATCTGCGCTCGATAATCGACTATGTAATTCAACGTCAAACTTCCCAGCTGAAAACCACTGACGTAAGGGTATACCGTGGATCAGAATGTGGATCCGATCATCGTTTACTTATGGCCAACGTGATAGTTAACTATCGCAAAAACAATAATACTCAGGTACAGAATATAGAAAAGGGACAAGAAGTAAGATCTCATAAATATAACCTAGAAAGCTTGAAAGAAGACTCAACGAAATTTCTATATAAATTACGACTGGCCACAAAATTACAAAATGTGGGACGAGAAAATATAACAGCGGAAGAATTATACCAGCAAATTAAAAAATACATTCATGAGGCTGCAAGTGAAGCTTTGGGGTATAAATACAAACATGAAATAAAAAATACAGAATGGTGGTCGGAGAATATGCAAACGTTAGTAAACAAGAAGAAAACTGCTTATCAGAAATGGATGTCAACAAGAAAGGAGGAAGATCACAAGAGATATGCAGCATTAAATCGAGATGTAAAAAGAGAAGTAGTGAAAAGTAAAAATGAGATGTGGGACCGAAAATGCGCAGAAGTGGATAGGTATATGGGTGGAACAAGAGTTGGGCAAGCGTGGAAGGTAATAAAGTCTCTCCAGAGGGAAGGAAAGGAAAAATCTAACATAAAGTTAATAGATCTTAAACAGTGGAAACACCATTATGAGATTTTACTGACAGAAGATAGATGTAAATTCCAAGAGATCGAAATGGAAGATTTAGTCGAACATACACAAATAGTTGAGATAACAACCGGAGAGTTAAGCGAAGCCCTCAAAAGATCTAAAAACGGTAAAGCAGCAGGACCTGGAGACATCCCAATTGAGTTGGTAAAGTACGGACCAAACATATTACATGAGATGTTGGTTCAATTATTTAATAAATGCTTAAAAGGACAAAATATCCCTGATGATTGGAATGTTGGATACATCAGCTCAGTATTCAAGAAAGGGGATAAACGCATATGCTCTAATTATAGAGGAATAACTGTTACCAGCTCAGTAGGGAGGTTGTACGGTCGAATAATAAAGAAAAGAATAGAATCAGAATACGAAGACATGGAAGAACAAAGTGGATTTCGTGCAGGAAGATCGTGCACTGATAATATATTCGTTCTGCAGCAGGTAATAGAAAAACGGAAGGCAAGGAATCTATCTACCCACCTATTGTTTGTAGATTTGGAGAAGGCATACGATACGGTACCTTTGAAAAAACTGTTTCAAACATTGACGAAGGTAGGTCTCAGTAGAGAGTATGTGGATGCTATCGCAAATATATACAAAAATGCAAGAAGTGTCGTTAAAGAAGGAAACTTTATATCTGACTCATTCCCTATATCAAAGGGACTTAAACAAGGATGTTGTCTGTCTCCGACTTTATTTAAAATATATATTCAATCATCGCTAGAGCAGTGGAGGAAACAAGTATCCGGAATGGGAATAGACATAGGCGGTGGTAAATGTCTAACAACTTTGTTTTTTGCAGATGATCAGGTAGTCGTAGCGAATGATGAGGAAGACATGGACTACATGTTTAGAAAACTAAAGAAAGAATATGAAAAATGGGGCCTCAATATGAATATGTCAAAGACAGAGTATCTTAAAATAGGGGATGATGAAGAAGATCCAGAGTTAGAAATTAGAACCACGAAAAGATGTAATGAATATAAATATCTCGGATCTATAATATCTAAAGAAGGCACTACCAAAAGAGACATCGAAAAGAGAACGCAGCAGGGCAAAAAAGCGGTAAACATTCTGAGCTCTCTACTGTGGTCTAAAGATATAAGGCAAGAAACGAAATTGACAATCTATCGTACCTTGGTAGAGCCTATTATGACTTATGGGGCAGAAGTTTGGCAGATGACAAAAAAAGATAGGAAAAGAATAGAAGTAGTAGAAATGGATTATCTAAGGAGAGCGTGTGGTATATCTAAAAAAGATCACATCAGGAATGAAGATATTAGAAGGAGGACACATACTGTATATTCCAGTGTAGATAAAATTGAAACTAGACAACTAGTGTGGTATGGTCACGTGAAACGAATGAATGAAGATAGATGGCCAAAGAAAGCTTTAAATTACATACCACACCAAAGAAGAAGAAGGGGAAGACCTTCAGTTGCCTGGGAAGAAAATGTACGGCACATCATGAAAGATAGAGCCATCAAAGAAGACGAATGGATGGACAGAAAACGATGGCGGTCGAAATGCGAGAAGCGGCAGAGGCTGTAGGAACCTCGCTGATAGAGAGAGCAAAAGTGGACATTTTCCCTTAACTTCAGAAAAATTTGATAGGCATTACCCCTATGTAAAAATTACTAAGGTTTCATTTTCACCACCTTGATCATAATGTCAATTATAATTAAAATAGGCAACCGATTTAAATGTCAAGAATTGTTTAAATTATTGAAAATAGAGGTAGGAATTCCTACTTCAAATTTGGAACGTAACATCATGTTTAGCATGCGTATCTGGGAATTGGGAGTATGCACTGGTCAACCAGTCTTATTTTTAAGTATTGTTGTATTTTTTCCTTCTTTAAGACCCATTTTAGTTTCCCAAATCCTGCCCGGGAACAGTATACTGCGTCAGTATACTGTTTCTTAATAAGATTTTCCATAATAAATCGTTGTAGAGATCTGCTGCGTTGCAGTTGACTCTGAGTCCTTTCTTGGACCATCAACCGCTCCTTTTTGTGATCCATTCGATGTATTGACCATGGAGCTTTAAAATTATAGTGTAAACATTACTAGAGAGAAGTCGATTGGGTTTAGTTTCATCTAGAATCAAGACAGTCGTGTGACAAGCCGTCCATGGAATTCGAAGCAGTCGTCTTCATGTCCGCATTGCAAAAACATATATAGGGTTGCAAACAAGTCTGGCAACACGGAAATTTCTCGGAAACCGCTAGAACGATTTATATGAATTTTGGTGGGTAAGGGTCTTTTAATGCGGCCGATATTATAGTCGTAATTACGTTGTTGTCAAATCGTCCGTTTTTCTGGAAATCTAATTAACTTTCTTATTTTAAATGGAACACACTGTATATTTTTTGCGTTTTGGAATTTTCAAGAGATACTGATTATTTTTCATATGATACTCCCTATACCTAAATGCCATATTTTCGGAATTATTGCTCCATTTATTAAAACAAAATTTTTAAACAATTCATATAAAAATAATTTTTTGGCCCGGGTAGACATTACTCTAGGTTCCTTGGATCATTGTGAACAACAAAGCAACACGCAAGTACATTATTTTCTCAGTAATTTTAAATGGAATACCCTGTATTTTATATCAATATTGAAAAGTACCATTACCGTACTTTAATTTTTAGATAACATTCCCTATGTCTAAATTTATTAGTTTTTGAGATATTTTCATTTTTCAATGGACCACTAGCGTGGCTACCCAAATTACCAGAATTTAGTAAACTGGACTGATTTTTTTGGGGTTACGTTAATAACGAATAGCACGAAATAAGTCACCAAATGGACGAAGAAGTATTGACAGACCAAGAAAAAGATCGTGCGATAACTTAAACAATTTAAGAGGCTCATATTGAAGAAGATACAGGCTTTAAAGCCTGCATACAAGAAGGAAGAAGAAGAAGAGCGATAATAGTGAATTTCTACCGCCGGCAAGAACAACTAGACATTTTTAAAATGTTTATAGGCCCCAGGTCGACTCAGCCTGAATAAAATGAGTACCTTGGGTAAAACCAGGGGTAATAATAGGCGGTTAAAGCGTAGCACTGGCCCTGTTACCTTCCTTGTATACCGTAGGCCCTAGATATAGCAGACTACCCTGCTATATTCCCAAAGCCACGTGAGCGGTATAAAACGGGAGACTATTATTATTATTATTATAAAATACCTCCAACAACAAGGGATGAGATGAAAAATAGATTACGAATTGTATTTCGAATTTTCTGGCGTGCATAAATGTGTTAAGAGAATTTTGAAAAATATTTTATTAAAAGTAGCTCCGAATTTTTTCAGACAGGTTTTTTTGCAAAATGTATTACTAATAAATTATTGTTCGTCCTTAATTTGTTACATTGTTACATTTACATACAGAAATATTGTTTAATGGTCTTCACAAAAAGTTGTATTAAGTGTTTGTGTTTTTGAAGTTATACTTCTTTACCGGCGATATGAGGGTGAATTTTTATATGTTAAAACCTATGATCCCGGCGCATGTGCATTATATCTTTGTTCTGATTGGATGTTCAAATGACATGTTAAAAATTATTCAATATGGCGGCTGGGGCACAGCTGTAGTTAGATTATTTATGGTTGTTGCGTTTTAAAATTTGTGTGAAAAGAAACAACAAACAAAAGTTAGTTAATAGTTATACTGCCTTTTTAAATAGTTTTCATATACCTATATTTTTGGACTTTTGGACTATTTTAGACAAGGAAACCTCATTCTAATTTGGTAAGTAGTTTTTATTATAATCATATTGTAATTATACATTTGGATTAGGTTGAAATACAGTAGAGCGTCGATTATCCGAACTAATTGGGGGACATAGGTGTTCGGAAAACCGATTTGTTCGGATAATCGAACTACAATATATTGATACATATATTTAGTCATACATATTTATCCACAAGTGAAAAGCCATATTTATATACCTACATATTTATTTATATCTTGATAATGACAACAAGCAACTAAACAAAAAAGTGCAGTCTTTGCAACAACATAATTATTTTTGGATACAATATTGAAGAAAATTGAAGATATTTTAAGCGTCAATTACTAACGCTTGCTCGGTATTCGAGTGCGGGACGCGGGAGTCGATAGTTCGAATAAGCGGTTGTTCGGTTGATCGACGTTCGGATAATCGACGCTCTACTGTACATTTATTTTCTCAAGAATGGGGATTTTAGAGAGAAATCCCAAATTAGGTCCGATTTTTATTTTTAAATTATGATTCTTTGGCGTAGATTTATTTATCTAGTAGGTATGTAATGCTTTGATTTACATACTTAATTTGATTACCAACAAAAGTTCTACCAATCTTCATCTAATATATTGTTTTCTTACTGTTTTGTTATATTTTAATATTTTCTTCCACAAAATTTAAACTACATAATTTAAGTATATTCAAAACAACTGTCAAACAGTAAAACGTTCAGTTACCCTATTTTTCCACATGACAAATAATGTGGAATTGGACGAGTGAGTCTAGGCTTCGATTACGAATCAAAGCGTCCCGAAATTCACGGGTTCGATTCCCGATGCAAGTTTTTATTTTTTTATTTTTTTATGCATTTTATGATTGTAAGTATATTTATTATATAATTTTTTTTCAGAAAATGCGTATTTAAAATTTTTGCAAAAATTATTATCGTTCAGAAATCATTTTTTCTTTGTGGCATTTTTCAATGTGTTTGTGTGCGTTTTTTTCCTTTATTTTTTTAAATTTTTGGTATTGTCTTAAAAATCATATAACATGTAGTAGAAGTATTACTTCTTACGTGCGTACAAAGTACACACACATTCTTTTCTTTTGTAAATTTATTATTAATTTTCTTTCTTTATTTGTTACATTTACATAAAAAGTAGTTTTTAATTGTTTCAAAAATGTTGCATGTTGTGCTTGTGTTTTTTTTTGTAAAATGTCTTACTAATAAATTATTTTTATTTCTTTATTTGCTACATTGTTACATTGATTACCGGATTGATAATCAGTAATCGTCAATTTTCAATTATTCAGTCATGGCTTACTTAAAATTTAGATAAATTTAGACACCTAAAATAATTTGCTCTGAAAAATGAAAATATCATGAAAACTAATATATTTTGACATAGGGAATGTTATATAAAAATTAAAGTACGGTAATGTTACTTTTCAATAATGATATAAAATACAGGGTGTTCCATTTAACATTACTGAGAAAATAATGTACTTTTATTTTGACTCACCCTGTATTGATATAAAAAAATTGGCAATGTAAATAATTCTTGAAAATTTTGACAATAAACAAAAAAAAAATATGGCATTAATAAACCATTGCTGTTGTGCTTATTTTTATTTATACAGGGAGTTGAACTTGTTACGATTTTCATACAAAATTGGTTATAACTTTGTAAATACCCTGTATAACATAAACCTTTATATTTTTGTGATGGAGAAGTTAACAGGATTTCGAATTTAAAATAAAATATACGGTGTTCCATTTAAAAAAAAACATCAGTTTGGTCTGCCACTGTGTTATCGAACACCCTGTAACATTCTAACTAATTTTGTAATGAAGCTCAAAGTTAATTACAATTTTTGTTATTAACTTTTATATCTATCTATTACTATAGCAGATCTATTGAGATTTACCCCACTAATCAATCACACCCTGTATATTCAATCATATTTTAAAGAGCGAATTTACTATTGTACAATTCAGCACATTAGTCCACTTAGCTCGATACTTTCATACCGAATTTAAAAGAGACGTATATGGAGACTATATATTTCTGTATACAGTGAGCACGTAAAGGTTGGAATAAATTCATTTTCTCGAGAATGGACGATTTGGGAAAAAAATCCCGAAACATGTCAATTTTTATTTTTAAATTACGACTTTTTAGCATATATGTCATACTAGTGACGTAACCCATCCGGGCGTGATGACGTCATCGATGATTTTTTTAAATAGGAATAGGGGTCGTGTGATAGTTCATTTGAAAGGTAATTTAATTCTCTATTCAGTAATATAAACATTTACATAACTATTTACACAGGGTGTCTAAAAAAATTTTTTTAAATTAATTTTATTGACATAAAAAGAAGAATGCATGTAGTTTTTATTTAGTCCAAAATACATTTTAAGGTACTTAGAACACAGAAAAAAATGTTTATTTGAAAAATAATCATTGCTTTTCCCTTAAATCAAATGTTCAAATGTAAAAAAATTAAATGTTCAAAAAGAGGAAGGTGAGTGGGCGGCTAAAATGCTAAAACGATATTTATTTGTTAAATAAACTTTATTTCCTGTTTTCTGATAGCAGTAAAATGTATTTTGAGTTAAATAAATTACACACATTCTTCTTTTTATGTCAATAAATTTAATTTAAATAATTTTTTTTTGGACACGCTGTATAAATAATTATATTAATGTTTCTATCACTGAATAGAGAATTCAATTACCTTTCAAATAAGCTATCACACGACCCCTATTCTCATTTAAAAAAATTATAGATGACGTCATCACGCCCAGACGGGTGACGTCACTAGTATGACACATATGTCAAAAAGTCGCAATTTAAAAATAAAAATTGACCTGTTTCGGGATTTTTTTCCAAAGTCGTCCATTCTCGAGAAAATGAATTTATTCCAACCTTTACGTGCTCACTAAATATATCAATAATAAATTGAAGCACATATTTAGGAACAATCAACTTTCACAAACAGAGCGGATTTTCCTGCCCTAACAACGATTCTATTTGCTGGTAATGTTGTATGTAATCTGTTCTTGACATTGCTTCTGCCCTACAAATTTTATCGGAACTTTAACATATGTTGTGGTATTTTCGGTTCATCTATTGTTTTATTAATGGCCGACTACGTATTTTACAGCATCCAGATACATTTGGGGTTTTTGTCCCTACTCAACATTTAAAATTTCAAGGGTTAGGTGAATAATGATGTGAAATCCAGGGGTGCAAGGGTCGTCGGGATTTATGTTGGTGGTCAAGTATTTTTCAACCGTTTTTGTGAGAGGTTTTTTTGTAAGCGGAACAGGTGTAGGTAATATATAAAGGTGTAAACCCATTCACTTCACGTGTTGGTTTATGAGCTCGAGTACATTTTCTACATATCTTTAAAATCTGGTATGATATTTCAACTTCTTTTATTTTATATTGATCATTATCCTGATAACATAATCAATACACATCTAAAAGAAATATTTCAACCGCATCAACAACAACACGAAGAAGAAGCATTACAGAGCAACCATTTGCAAGAAGAAGAGAACATAATGCCAGTAACTGTAGAAGAAGTAATAAAAGAAATCAAGTATAATTTAAACCCGAGAAAAGCTCCTGTCTTTGATTTAATAACAGGAAAAATATTAAAACAGCTCCCAAGAAAAGCAATTGTCAAGTTGACCTATTTAATTAATGCTGCGATCAGATTAAAATATGTTCCTTCATTGCGGAAAGTGGCGGAAATAGTAATGATACCAAAACTAGGCAAACCGCCACATATAACCTCTTCCTATAGACCAATATCACTGCTACCCACAATGTCTAAATTATTTGAAAAACTTCTCCTCAGAAGATTGCAACCAATTATAGTAAACAAAAAATTAATTCCAAATCACCAGTTTGGTTTTAGGCAGAAACACTCAACTATAGACCAACTCCACAGAGTCACCGATATTATAGAAAATGCACTAGAGGAAAGAAAAGTTTGTTCAGTTTATTCTTAGATGTTGTCCAGGCATTTGACAGAGTTTGGCATGAAGGACTATTTCATAAATTAGAGACTATTCTTCCAAAACCATACACAGACATAATTAGATCGTATTTAACTGATAGGTATTTCAGAATCAAGCATGATGATGCTTATTCTGAACTTAAAGAAATAAAAGCCGGAGTCCCCCAGGGTAGCGTATTGGGACCGGTCCTATATCTCCTTTATACATGTGATCTACCAGAATTCGATAACTACTGTTTAGCTACCTTTGCCGACGACACCGCCATATTAGCAGTAGGTAAAGATAACGTAGAAACAGCCAATAAACTACAAAATGCGATAAACAAATTCCAAAAATGGACTATGACGTGGAAGATTACATTGAATGAAAGCAAATCGGTACATGTTGATTTCACTAATAAAAAAATTTTGTACGCACCAATAAGAATTAATGCACAAGACATTCCTTATTTCAACACAGCCAAATAACTGAGCTTAACCCTAGACACGAAGCTTCGCTGGAAAGCCCATGCAAAGAAAAAAATAGGAAGAATTAAATATCAAATATAAAAAATTGTACTGGCTACTGGGAAGATACTCAGGGTTGTCAACGTATAACAAGATTCTAATCTGCAAACAAGTTATAAAACCAGTATGGACGTATGGTATCCAACTATGGGGATCTACAAAAAAGACAAACTTGAAAATAATACAAACTTTTCAAAACAAAGTATTAAGGGGCATAGTTAATGCACCCTGGTACATCCGTAATGACGATCTCCCCAAGGATCTACAAATGGAGCCCGTAGACAAAGAAATCCGAAAACACGCAGAAAGTCATGAAAAAAGACTTTTTCTCCACGAAAATATTGAGGCCATCCAGCTCCTGGACAACTCAAACCAGAAAAGAAGACTGAATAGGACCAAACCTCACGAGTTGGTGTAGTGTGCGACAAAGCTAATAGCGGAGCATTGCGCGACTAGTGTGGAAGCAACGTGTTGGTGTAGTGCGTGATAAAGTGAAAATCAGCGCTTTGTGTGATAAGGCGCAAGCAAAAAGTGCGCCAGTAATAATAAAGACAACTAAGAAGACATCAAAGGGTGACTCTTAGATATTAAGTAGTTAGTAAGATAAGATAGATAAAAAGTTACTCATTGGTCAAAGACCAGATTGTAGCACTTAGCAAATAAAAAAAAAATATTTCTCATTATTATAGAGAATCGATTTTTACATGCAACCTCTCCAGGAAAAACTTATCAATCCACTATAATGTACGGGAAACAAAATCTTGCGAAAGTTTAATAAAACTCAATAAACTGAAAAAACAATGTTCTCGAATTGAAATTAGATCTAATTCAAACATATCATCTTCAGCTAGATTTCTAGTTCCAAAGCCTAGTCCATTGTTGCTTCATATCCTGCCTTGGATTAACCAATACGTGCATTAAAATCACCTGCTGTTATCAGTTTCTCGTTCGATGATATTTCATTCGGTATATTTTTTAATATGGTCATAGAACGGTCAATAGGCCATAGAAAGCTTTCCTTTTATTCGTACCCTGCCCTGTTTGAGGAGCGTACACACACAAAATTCAATAACTATTTATCAAGTACAAAGTTCATTGACACCCCTTTCACTCGTTCTTACTACTTCCAATACGTAACATTTTATTTCACTATCAGCAATTATACTAACTCCTACTTTCTAACATTCTCAATGTAACTTTTCTCTACATACCACAATTTCTATCCTTCATCCAGTTCTTAAGCCCATTGTCCTTTTCACCTAGTCCCTTGAATACAAGTTATTTGTATTTTTGGGCGCCATAACTCCACAAACTTACCTGGAAGATCAATCTTTTTAACCTGCGATGGTGAAACATCCCCGAAATAGTCCTCATCCGGAAGTCCGAACGGAGGCTTGGTTTTCTTCGGGAACTTTTTACTTGAGGACATGCCATCATTTCAGAATATTGTTATTAGATTAGAGAAGATCTTTGCAATATTCTGGCCTGAAAACGATTTTGCTCGTTTAATTCCCAAATGGCTTATTTATCAGCATCACTTCCTGTACGATCTAGCCAACACACCACCAATGCAACCAAAGTGCAATATTACATCACACCCGCTTGCATATTTCTATATAGGTCCGGATCCCTACTCTAAGAACTGCCCTATAAACCCATGTATTGTTGCTCCTGCTCGTATCTCACCACGATGAAGCACGTAGATAACACTGGGGAACAATTTGAAACTTAATTTCTGTTGAGTTAGATTTTTTAGCTGTTTTCTATAGAATTAGGCATGCCGATTTCAAAACTGTTTTTAGTTTTCTTCTATCACGTCACGTTCGTTTTCTATGTGGGTGGGGCGCCTGGTGGGGGTAATGACGCTCTGATAATTGCAACTTGTCTAGACTTGCCTATTAAATTTAGTTATGTCTGTTATACTGTGGTGAAACGTTGTGTGTCGGTTAGCAGTATTTAGTATTTTGTTACTGAAGTGTATAGAACTGCTTAGTGTGTTTGAACTAAAACGTTTCCTCATGGCTACATCTGCTCCTATACGTCGTAAGTGCGAAAACAGCCCCGATTCGTTTTGTTATATATGTGGCAGTTTTAGCATTCCCAGTCAAAGGACAAACATCAGTCCATTTGTCAGACAAGCATATTTTGCCTATTTTAAAGTGAAACTTGGTGATCAAGATAAAGTATGGCCACCTCATAAAGTGTGTAAACAGTGTGTTGAGGGTTTACGGATGTGGACCAAGGGAAAACGTGCTAAACTTCCATTTGGTATACCTATGATTTTGCGTGAGCCCAAAGATCATTCAAGTGATTGTTACTTTTGTATAGTAAAAACATCAGGATATAACAAGAAAAACAAATGTAAAATAGAGTATCCTAGTTTACTGTCAGCTATACGCTCAGTGCCGCATTCAGCCGAAATCCCCGTGCCAGCTTTCAATGAATTTCCCTCTTTGGAAGAAGGGGAATATGGATATGGTGCAGATGAAAGCGACTCCAATGATGAAGATTTCGAAATTAAAGATGTCTCCGTACGTAAGGGATTCGAGCAGCAAGAGCTAAATGATTTGGTACGAGATTTGGGACTATCCAAAAAAGCTTCAGAGCTCTTAGCATCACGACTCAATGAGAAAAACTTGCTTAAAAAGGGAGCCAAGGTATCCTATTTTCGAACAAGGGAAAGGGCATTTCTGCAACATTTTCAAAGTGAAGGTGGATTTGTGTTTTGCCATAATGTAAGTGGTTTAATGGATGAATTGGGAATTTCAAACTATAACGCATCTGACTCGAGACTGTTCATAGATAGCTCAAAGCGGAGCTTGAAATGTATTTTCCATAATGGAAATTTATTTGTTTCTGTTCCAATTGGCCATTCAGTTTGTTTGCGTGAAGAATATGACGACATAATGATCTGTTGCAATATCACATGCACCAATGGATCATTTGTGTTGACCTTAAAATGGTCTGCTTCCCACTTGGTCAACAACGTCGATACACAAAGTATCCCTGCTTTTTGTGTATGTGGAACAGCAGAGCTCGTGCGCAAAATTGGGTGCAGTTGAATTGGCCGCCAAGACCGCACCTGAGACCTGGTGATCCAAACATTGTAAATCAGCCACTTGTCGACAGGAAGAACATTATATTTCCACCTCTGCATATAAAATTGGGTCTTATGAAGCAATTTGTTAAAGCTTTGCCAACTGAAGGAGACTGTTTCAAGTATGTCGTGTCGAAATTTCCTAGCCTGTCATTTGAAAGGATAAAGGCCGGTGTTTTTGATGGTCCACAGATTCGGCAGCTTCTTGCACATGAACATTTCGTGGACACAATGTCAGAAATTGAAAATAATGCTTGGTTGGCATTCAAAAACATTGTTACAAACTTTCTTGGAAATACAGGAGCATTGAATTACGTAGACATTGTCCAGCACCTCTTGGTGAGCTTCCAAAAGCTAGGTTGCAACATGAGCATTAAAGTGCATTTTTTACATAGCCACCTTGCTAATTTCCCGGAAAATCTTGGTGCGGTCAGTTATGAGCAGGGTGAGCGTTTCCATCAAGATTTGAAGGTCATGGAAGCACGGTACCAAGGTAGATGGGATGTACATATGATGGCTGACTATTGTTGGAGTATAAAGCGCGAATGTACACAAACTGAACACTCCAGAAAAAGTCATAAACGCAAATTTTTGTCTTAATTTGTAAGTACTGTTAATTAATTAAACAATTTTATTTTTATGAACTCGATTGAACTTAAATTAAATGATTTGTAAACTGTACAATTGGTAAGTTTTTATTTTATGTTCCTTTATATGCATGATCTTTATGATTTTTGAGGATATCCTGTAGTTTAAAAAGTTTACGTGATAGACAAAATCTGAGGTTATTTTCAGATTCAGACGCCAAAAATTAGTGAAGAACAAGTGTCAGATCTAACTCAACAAAAAATGTGTTCCCCAGTGTAATAAGAGACCGTCCATTGCATGGATATGCTTAACGCATTCACAGTCACGACTGCATATGCAGACACTTATAAAGGGACATGACATTACAGTTTTCTAGGTGACTAGGAAATAAACACCGGCTGGGTAAATCTATTAGACCAACCAATGACATTCCCTTAGCCGAACACTTTGTTAATTCTATGTAATGAAACCTTCACATAGAAATAAACGTAATGTGACCATGAAAACTGGTTTCTTAGCATCGCACTTGCGAAGAAATTATTACATCCTCCTTATATTTTGACAATGAATACACAATAAAATTTCGGAGAAGAACACTCTGAAAGAAATTGCTGTTGATAGGAAGCTTTGTACTTCAGTTCAAGTGTGTTTGACTACTCTTATCAGGAAAACATGACTTCCTTGTCTAAACCTAATAACAAAATAGTAATTCTGATTTTAGGGTGCAGAGAGCTGATTACTCACTCACCTTAAACTCTAAAATCAATGAAACTGAAGCGAAGCAAAACAAACCCAATAATACCTTCTATCTCAAAAAACGTTACAGAATCGGAGCTTGGAACGTCAGGACCATGTATGAAGCGTGAAGACTAGCGCAAGTAGTAAAAGAAATGGAAGAATTAAGGATACACATTATGGGGCTATCTGAAATAAGATGGCCTGGGCAAGCAGAGACAATAATATCAAACGGAGGAGTGCTGTTACACTCAGGAAACGATATAAAAGAAGACAGGAGGAATGGAGTTGGGATCCTTCTAAGTAAAGAGGCAAAAAGAGGGCTAATAAAATGGCATCCTATATCAGACAGACTAATAGTAGCACAATTCAATTCTCAAATAAGAAAGATAACCATTATTCAATGTTACGCACCGACAGAGGTAAGCGCAGAAGATGAGAAAGAAAATTTCTACCAACAATTAACAGATACTATCGGAAAGGTGAACAAAGGAGATATACTAGTAGTTATGGGAGATCTGAACGCGAAAGTTGGCAAAGACAACAAGGGAGTGGAAACATGCATGGGAACACATGGACTAGGGAATAGAAACAACAATGGAGAGAAACTCATAGAACTTAGCCTAGAAAACAATCTTGTCATTGGAGGAACGATTTTTCCACACAAAGACTGCCACAAAATAACCTGGATATCACCAGATAATAAAACGCAAAATCAAATAGACCACATTTTGATTAATAAAAAATGGAGAAGTAGCCTTCTAGATGTACGAAATAAAAGATCAGCAGATGTAGGAAGTGATCACCACCTACTAATAGCAGAAATAAAAGTAAAAATTAAAGCAAAACGCGGGAGTAAACAATATAACAAACGAAGAAGATACAATATACAACGACTGAAAGACAGTGAAACCCAAAAAATGTGGAGTAACAAAATAAAGTTGAACACAGAAACTCTAAACAACACACAGACAAATATAGCAAACAAATGGGAGATGATCAAAGAGGCTGTACACCAAACCGCACAAGAAGTGTTGTGCTACAACGAAGAAAAGAAATCAGAGTGGCTAAGTGATAACACATGGCAACTGATAAAAAAGAAGAAAGACTTAAAAGCCGAACTAAATAGAATACAAAAATTAGAAGATAGAATCAGAATAACCCAAGATTATGCAGATACAAATAAACAAGTAAAAAAGAGCGCTAGAAATGACAAAAGAAAATGGACAGAGAAGATGGCGCGCTTTGCAGAAGAGGCAGCCGAAACAAATAATCAGAGAGAGCTATATAGAACCACTAAACGTCTTGCAAACAAGAACTTCAACAGTGACAAACCACTAAAAGACAAACAAGGACAACTGCTTACAACAACTGAAGAGCAAACACGAAGATGGCATGAGTACTATAGCGAACTCATGACAGAAGAAGAAAATGAGCCGCCGTTCCAAGAGGGTAACGACGTAGAGCCAAATGAAAATTATCTAAAGATAAACGAGGAAATTCCAACGAAAAAAGAAATAGCTGAAACAATCCGGCACCTGAGGAACAACAAAGCAGCGGGAATGGACGATATCCCAGCAGAACTGTGGAAGGCGGACACTGAGAGAACCGTGGACCTAATAGCACCATTATTAGCAGATGTATAGACTGAAGAAATCCTACCTAAGGAATGGAATAATGGAATTATAGTCAAGCTTCCAAAAAAAGGGGACGTACAGCTATGCGAAAACTGGAGAGGAATAACGCTGTTATGTTCCATAAATAAAATATTAGCATTTATTGTTCATCAAAGAATCAACAATATAATAGACAAAACTCTCAGAAAAGAACAAGCGGGTTTCAGAAGGGGAAGATCCTGTATAGACCAAATCTCGACGGCAAGAATCATCATAGACGAAACTATAGAGAAGAACGCAGCCTTGATAATGGCCTTTATAGACTTTGCTAAAGCCTTCGACAGCATAAAACATACAGCCCTGTGGAAAATCTTAAGACTAAATATATTACCTCCAAAGATCATTGGAATAATCAAAATGATGTATCAGCAAACAACATGTCAGGTATTGCATAAAGGGCAAATGACAGATAAAATACCAATTGAAGTAGGTTTAAAACAAGGTTGCATACTGTCACCTTTGCTCTTCAATATATGTCTTAATCATATACTGGAAAAAACAATTGAAAGAAAAAATGGGATCCCTTGAAACTACCTTCAGAACAAGAAACTAGCAGATATGGAATACGCAGATGATATCTGTTTCGTAGCGAACACCATAGATGATATGAAGAACATGTTAAGGAAGCTAGAGGTGAAATCGGCAGAAGTGGGTCTTAAAATCAACACGAACAAGACAGTAGAGATGAGAATAGGAGTAAATAACTGTGACAAACTATACATCAACCAACAAGAAATAAAACAGGTTCAAGAATTTTGCTACCTAGGCAGTATAATCAGTGCAAAAGGTGGAGCTCAAGCAGATATTAAACAGAGAATACGAAAAGCCCAACAAGCCTTTGGAACCCTCGCAAATATATGGAGATCAACACAGATCAGCCAAAATACTAAAATAAGGCTATTTAATAGTAACGTGAAAACTGTGCTACTTTACGGGAGTGAAACATGGGCAATAACTGACGGAAATGTAAATAAAATCCAAGTTTTTGTAAATAGATGTCTACGTAAAATTCTAAAGGTATACTGGCCCAATACCATAACAAATGTAGCACTATGGAAAAAAACCAAACAAGAACCCATCAGAACAACAATAAAGAGGAAAAGATGGAACTGGCTGGGACACACACTGAGGAAAGAAAATGCAGACATAACAAAACAGGCACTCAAATGGAATGCAGTAGGACGAAGAAGCAGAGGACGCCCGACCAAAACATGGAGGAGTACCGTTGAAGAAGACCACAAAAGTATGAAGAAAACCTGGGGAGAAATAGCAACCATGGCCAGAAATAGAGGAGAATGGAGAAGCTTCGTGGATGCCCTATGCTCCTTCACGGAGTAACAGGATTGGATATATATATATATATATATATATATATATATATATATATATATATATATATATATATATATATGGCTCACAAATGATAGGAAGCCCGCTACAACCTGCCGATGAATGGAAGCCCGCGGTTTACGGGGTAAGGGGATTGTAGCACTGTCTTATTCCTACAGTCTTACGAAGCCCACTCGTATAAACGCGTTCACAGTGTATATGGATTACGCATTATACGAAGCCCGACGATGTTGCCATGTTTTAATTTACGTTTAAATAATACGACTGTTCTACGAGATCCTTATATGTGTATATAAGTCGTCATATTGCCTGTTATAAGAAGCCCAATTCTATTCAGCAATCTATACGAAGCATTTTAGAAGAGTCAAGATAGAACGAAAAGATGCATTGTTTCGGAGCAATTCAAACAAGATTATCTTTTTCTAAAACTTTTTTTGTTAGTTTATGTACATGTTAAAGTAAAAAAGTTCTACTCACAGATTTTGCCGCTAATTGATTATTATTTGTTTAAACAATAACAATAATTGTTTTGTACAGTGTGTCCAATTAACACGTTGTCGGACACTGCGTCAAATGTATAAGCAAGTGTTGTGACACTATATGTATTTTGCAAAGTAGAATAGGGAAAAATTCAACGTATATAGACGTTGTGTCACATTACATCAATGGAAATTAGACGACTATAGACGTTCTGTTCGTCAACGTGAAAAGTTGTGCATGGTCTAAATTAAAAATAGAACCATCAGTTCATTTTTTTTAAGCCGTATACGAGATATTATGTCAAAAAATATGAATTTTACTCAAGAGTAAAGTAGCTTTATTATTCAAAATATTAAAAATTGTTGTAATGAAAAGTTGTTTGGAATTAAGAACTATATTCTAATATTCCACTTCACCTTTCTGATTAAAAAAAAGTTGATTTTTTTTTAATTATGGATATACAACATTATTTTCAGTTATTTCAATTATGATAACTATTTTATTATAGACCAGTAAGGATCTGTGAAAAAACGTCTATTTTTGGATGTGAAAGGTGGCATTCGAATTTTTGCAGATAAAGTAAGGTGATAACTTCGTTAATAATAATTTACTTATGCTCCTTCTCAAATATGGCCGGAACATTAATAAAAAAAATAAAATATTTAAAAATTCGAAAAACGTCGATTTTTTTCTGTTTCTTTGCTTATAACTTTAAAACGATTCGTTTTGGAACAAAGTCGTAGAGAAATAAAATAAAGATAATTGAATTTTGTATGATATCCGACTGGTCAAAAATGTCTTAACTTATTACCTTTTCTGCAATATAGCAATAAATACAAAATAAGGGGGCAAAATATGCCTGTTGTTATTCAATGTTTTTAACCACTTCGGTGGTACTTAGAACCTTAGTAATTCGCTTAGGAAATTCTTTGTAACATACTTAAACTGTGTACCAAATTTCATTAAAATCGACCTAATAGATTTTGCATAATAAATTTGCAATTTAAATGTTTTTAAAAAAGTTCAAATTTTTTAAAATCTTTCTGAACAAAAAGTAGACCATTTAGAAGTTGTCTAATTTTTTTACATATAAAGAGGTGCTTTACCTATCTAATACACTTTACAGAATTAAAATCGGATTATTTAAGGGGCATCAGCAATGTTTTAAACTTATAAATAATTTTTTGGCTTATAAACAAATAGCTTTGTTTAATAATAAAAAATTAATTTTTAGCAATGCAAATAATTAAAACCGGTATAATTTGATTTATACTTTCAAATTCTGTCAGCAGAATTGCTATTTTATTTTTTAATCAAAAGTTATTCGCGTTCAAAAATTACACTTTTTCGATTTTTTGAAAGTGCCACTGCGTTTATCTCGAAAACTATGCATCCTACGAAAAAACTTGTAAGAACATTTTTTGCTTAGACTTACCCAAGAAATATAAAAAAGTGTTTTATTTTGCGAAAAATCGATGTTATGTAATTCCTCAAGTTGTTTGTTTATAACAATTTTATTGATATCCGGATCAACTGTTACCCAAAAAAATCGTGTTCCACGGGTCAAAAAATACATAAAAATCTTGGGTAAGTGCATCTAAATAAAGGAGCCCGCAGCACCCCCTCCTGGCCACAGGACTAATTTGTTTATAAGCCAAAAAATTGTTTATAACTTTAAAACATTGCTGAGGCTGCTTAAACAATCCGATTTTAATTCTGTAAAGTGCATTAGATAGGTGGAGTGCTTCTTTATATGTAAAAAAATTGACAAATCTTTGTATACACTAGTTTTTGTTGTGCAAGATTTTAAAAAATTTTAATTTTTTAAAAAAAGTTTAGATTGCAAAATTATTATTCAAAATCTAGTAAGTCAATTTTAATGAAATTTGGTGTACGGTTTTAGCATATTACAAAAATTTTCTAAGCGAATTAGGAAGGTTCCAAGTGTAACCTAAGTGATGGAAAATAATTGAATAATAACAGGCTTGTTTTGCCCCCTTATTATATATTTATTGCTATTTTGCAGCAAGGGTGATTAATTAAGAGACTTTTAACCAATCGCATCTGATAGAAAATTTAATTACCTTTGTTTTATTCCTATACGACTTTGTTCCAGAATGAATCGTTTTAAAGTTATAAGCAAAAAAATTAGAAAAAAAAAACGAAATTTTTTGAAATTTTTAAATATTTTATTTTTTTTATTAATGTTCCGGGCATATTTGAGACGGAGCATTAATCAATTATTAATAACGAAGTTATCACCTAACTTTATCCGCAAAAATCTGAATGCCACCTCTCACATCCATCTAAAAACAGATCCTTACTGGTCTATTATTAATTATACGAAAAAAAAGTTATCCTTTGTAAAAAGTTCTGCATGGCCAAAGACCTTAAATACAACCATCTTATATCAATTTTGATTAATTTTATACGAGGTATGTCAAAAAAGATAAATTTCGATAAAGAATAAAGTACCTTTATAGTTCAGAATATTTCAATGAGAAGGATGGAATATTGGAAGATGGTTTTTAGTGTTGTTCTGAAGCTATTTTCTTGTGGCATTTTTATAATTATTTTGATTGGGAAATAAGCCACAATTAAATTGAAAAAATAATTTTATTAACGTTTCGACGCCCAAATCGGATGTCATTGTCAAAATACAAAATATTACCGAGTAAATATTAGTGATATTTTATATTTTGACAACGACATCCGATTTGGGCGTCCAAACGCGAATAAAATTATTTTTTCAATTTAATTGTGGCTTATTTCCCAACCAAAGATAGATTCCCAACCTAGCGACCCGGCATTGGTCGCTAGATAGATTGTTACGCGAGTGGTCGCGCGTGAGATTTTCTCTCACATATCCAAATTTTACCTTTTTTTACAAAATAAAGTTTTTAAAACAGTTTTTAAACTTTTTTTATTAACTAATAATAAGAAAAAAAATGTAACATAATATAGATAATAATATAATAAAATAAAAAGAAATAATCGGAATTAAACCAATATTAATCAATCTCCGTATCTTGATAATTTACGGCACAGCACACAAATATAACAAGAATGCTCTGGAAAAATTGATTGATGACAATTACAATTTTTTTTACATTATTTTAGGTTTTAAGTGCCAAAATAAAATTAATTTTTATGTACAGTTCGTAACGCGGGTGGTCGCTTGATGAGAGAATGTCTCACTTGAAGCGCGCTGACTCAACAATTGGGTGATATTAGGTCAACTGAGTCACTATCTAAGCGGACGATTCTATTAGATTGTCGAGGGAGGATAGTTAGGAGACTAGAAGGAACTACAGATCTTATAATTTCCCAGAAAAAAAATTCTGTGCACTTTTCTGAAATCGTGAGAGAAAATCTCATATAGCGACCACTGGCGGGTTAATTATGGTTTTTAGTTCTAAACAACTTTACATAAGCACAATTTTCAATATTGTGAAAAATAAGGGTATATTATTTAAGTACTCTTGGGAAAATTCATATTTTTTTTATATACCTCTTATAAAATTGACAAAATTTGATATTAGACGGTTGTATTTTAGGTTTTAGACCCTGTAGAACATTTTATAAAGAATAACTGTTTTTCGTAAAATGAATAATAAAAGAGTTTTCCACCTACCTCTACCGAAAGTATACTTTTCCGGACCTGATTGTAGGGAGCAAAGTTGTACTTTTCCTCCCTAGGGAAGAAAAGTAAAAGTGACATCATGGTATTTCATTCATAAAAATATAACTTATTGACGCCCTGTACAATATCTATTTTCTATTACGTAAGTTTGTATACATTTTAACGTTTATTTATAAAACACTCTGTATTTCACAGAATGGTAAAAAACTGTAAATTGTTATTTTAATTTAACAATGTTTACATTTTTATTTTGACTTATATTTGACAGTTGACAGTTATATTGTACGTACTTATTAGTTTTAGTTCTAATAAATTTTGTTGGTTAGTTACACAAATAAATTAAGTAAAAATGAAAAAATGACTTGTTATTTGAGGAAGGTGGAAAAACCATATGTATAACATGGGAGTAAAGTGCCTTTTCCTCCCTTGAATGATTACTGCCCTCCGCTACGCGTCGGGCAGTAAACTTCATTCTCGGGAGGAAAAGAAGCACTTTCCTCCCTTGTTATACAAATATCTATATGTATCATAATTGAAATAAACAACTAAAAATAATGTTGATTAGAAAAATTTTCAAAATTTTTTTTTCCATTAGAAGGATGAAATTGCGTATCAGAATATAGTTCTTAATTCCAAACAATCATGTTAAATTATATAATTTAAAATGATTTTAAAAATATCGTTGAATTTTGTTTCTATTTTGTTTTTGATTATGCTGAATCCGAATATGGCATTACAATTTGAAAATGCTTATAAAGAAGCTCTTCTACACTATGTCTGCGTAGCAAGGAACCATATTTGAAACATTTTTATTACAAATTTTACGAAAAAAAGTTTATTCTTCATAAATTGCTCTGCATAGTCTAAAATCTAAAACCCAATCATCAGATATCAAGTTTTATCAATTTTATACGAGGTATGTCAAAAATACGAATTTTGTTAAAGAGTAAAGTACCTTTATATTCCAGAATATCAAAATATGGGTATTATAAAAAGTTGTTGGGAATTAAAAACTATGTTTTATTATAATTACATCATTATAATTGAAAAAAAAAATTCAATGTTTTCTCAAATTACGGATACCCATCATCATTATTTTATTTCAATTATTTCAACTATTTTATTATTAATTTTACGAAAAAAAGTTATTCTTCATAAAATACTCTATTCTGGTCTAAAGTCCAAAAAACAACCATCAGATATCAAACAAATATGACTTTTGCTTAACAGTTCAGTATGGTTTGTTCAACAGTAAATGGTTGAGTTCAATTAATGCGGTCGTAAATATTATTAAATTTATCTGACCTGGCCCATTGTTAAGACCCACCCGGAGCGATAAGCAACCGAGGTAGACAGAGTTGTTTTTTTGACAATTAACACTGACTAGACGGTAATCCCATAATAAAGCAAAGAAATTGTACCAGAAAACATATTTAAATTTTACCTGAAACCGGACCTTTTATACTATTATCGGTTATTCCAGGATGTTTATAGTGGTAACTAATTGAACTCGACCATTTACTGTTAAACATACCATACCTTTATAGTTCACAATATCTCATTTAGAAGAATGTAATTAAACAGTGAAACATATTTTGTAATTCCAACCAACTTTTTTTAATAACAATTTTCGATATTGTGAAATCTAAAGGTACTTTACTCTTGAGTAAAATTCATATTTTTTTACATACCTCGTATGTCAAAATGTAAAATCGTATGTAAAACCTCGTATGTAAAATTAATAAAATTTGATATTTGATGGTTGCATCTGAGATCATATACGATGCAGAGTATTTTATAAAGAATAACTTTTTTCGTAAAACTGGTAATAAAAAAGTTATTAATAGGTTCGAAGTTACGCAGACATAATGTTTAAGAGCTAGAAATATTTTTTTGTTGAAAATTTATTATTGTTCAAGCTTATTATTAAATTTATTTTAGGTAAGTTTTAGAGAAAACATTTTTGATCACTTTTTATAAACAATTTTTTAGTTGGTAATTTTCGGTTTTTGTATTAGGTACATTTTTGTTATCTTTCTTAATTTTTGTCAAAAGGAATAGTTTCATTCATAGTTTCATAGTTTCATTTCTAAAATAAAATTATTGAGTAAATTTTAAAAATACATCAAATGCTTTAAAAAATCACCTATAAAATTGTAAAAAATCTTTTCAAACTTGAGTAATACCGTTTTAAAGTGCTGGTAATTCTGTAAACTACGTTTTTCCTTAAAACTTACGTAAAAGTTTTCAAAAATTGCATTTTTGCGTCATATCATTTGAATTAAATTTTTGGCATTTTTTTGAATGAAACATTGTTTAGTAAGATGTTTGAAAGGTAAGTTGTGCAAATTTGAGAGCTTTATAAGAAAAATTTTATTAGTTACACATTTTTAAATAATGTTTAAACAAAATTCAGCCCACACCGTACTTATGCCCATACATTTTATTTCTTTTTATTATAACCATAAGATAGCTTAATTGGTCTTCTTTCCAATTAAGCTATTCTTTCTTGTTCCTTCTCTTAATTTCCTTCTTTCTTGTCCAATTTGTAAAATTTTATTTGATCCATTAATTAGAGAAATACACTGAAATAACTCAGCCATGCACTTCGCTAGTTTACAGTGCGCCAATGTTTGTGAGAAGGGTGACTTTAGCGTTATAAATAAAAAATTATAGAAGCTACAGATTTAATTTTATAAAAATTTTAATCTTATATTTAGGTTTTTTTCAATAGTCTGAATTTTTCAAGTCAAGTCAGTTTTTTTCTAAAATTTATATTTTCGGGGTTATTTAAAGAAACATCTAATTTCGCAGTTCATTTGTTTAATAAAAAATTAAGTGCCCACTTCTAGAGTAGAACTTTTTAATATGTTGTTTATTAAACATTTCTTAGGGCCATCGGTACATAATTCGCAAATATTTTAAGGCTATCCCCACTCTTTCTGTCTTTACACGGCAAATTACGTGTAGTAAAATTGTCACTGGTATGGATATGTAAACTTTACTTGACAACTTCATCATTAACTGTAAAGATGGCTTTTGAATGTTCTTGGATAACTTTTACTAGTATAATTAATTGCCTTAATTGTTAATTCAGTTAATTAATATGATTATTTCATATTTCCGATCAATAGAAAGCTACAGAAATACAAATTAAATTGATCATTTTTGATAATATCCCATCGTCAAGTATATTACGTCAGATGCCCTTCGTTGCTGTGAAAAAATACATTCAGTGACATTAATGACAATTACTGTTTTAAAACTTATAAAAGTGATGACTTTCAATCGTCAAATATTTATAACAACTGTGTGTTTAATTGTACTAATTTGTATTTACATAAATAAATTACAATAAAATTTTGGTTTTAAACAGTTTTATTCATGAAATAATCGCAGCAAATTGCAGCTCGATCTCTGAAATTATTATCGAATTGTTTCCCTCGTGCCACTTGACGTAATTTCACTCCCCTTCGGGTCGTGAAATTAATACTGTCAAAGTGTCACTCGGGAAAAATTCGATAATTTCAGAGCTCTTGTGCAATTACTACTGATAATTTTTTCACTACCTATGTATTCAGTAATAATTTATCTACTGTACAACAAAAGCTAATAATCAATCGAGAAAAGAGGAAAAGTGATAAAGTGATTTTTTAATAATATATTGTTACTATGAAACGCTTACAATTTTGAACATCTGTAACAACACAATACTTGGATCACTGAATATATCCTGGTGTATTCTCTGCTTTGGATCTTCCATAAATAATAAACAATAAATAACTTTTTATTAAGTTCACGTCTTAAATCAATTATTTATTAAACACATTATCAATATTATTTAATCAACAACTGAAAATATTCCCAATGCCAGGTCAAATATTTAAAATTGTCACTGTCTGACTGACAATATGCTGGCAATATTCTATTTACTACTGACAAAGATTTGGAAAATATTACCACGGACATTGTGTTCATTTTTTTTCAAATCCTGAAAAAAAAAACAATAAATATTTTTGAAAAATTTAAACGCAAAATGAAAGACTAAATTATTACCGAGGGCCGAAAGTCTCTTACAATAAATAAAAAGTTTATTTTGAATGAGATATTTTGAAATTAAAAGTCACACTAAATTTCTTTTTAGTTTTTAGCCCTGTAACTTATTAAAATAAACATTATAGAAGTTCTCAGGGACTTTCGGCCCTCGCTAATAACGTAATCTCTTATTCTGAGTTTAAAATTTTCAAAAATAATTATTAGTTTTCTCAGAATTCGAAAAAAAAAATGAATTCCATTTGAGTAGCATTTCAGCAGAAACTACGTGCCCATTCCCTTAATGAAATTAAAAAACATCTATATTGTTTGATTTTTTCCGAAGGGAAAATCTATATGCATTATTGTATTAAATATTTTGTATTTGTATTAAATGAGTCGCTCAGAGCAACAGTGGCACAGTCCACAAATTGAGCATTTTTAGATTAATACATCAATAAAAGCAGAAAAATTGGATATATGGTTCAACAGTGGTCTACACAATCTAGCTCTATATTTGGCAATATGGCACTACATAATGTATTGTTGCCTTGACAAATACTAAAAATACGAATGAAACAGTGGCCTAACCCTCAATTGTGTGGCTCAGACCCATCAAACAAGTGTTCATCGTATCAGAATCAGAATAATACGCATAATTCATAAGAATGACTATTTTTAATTTTATAAAGTAATATTTAATAATAATAACTTTAACTCCGTCCTTGACTGAGTGGTAAGAGCGCCTACCTTTGGATCGAAAAATCCGAATGGTTGTGAGTTCGAATCTCACCAGGGTCAGAAATGTTTCATTTATTATAAATTAATAAATGAAAATAGTTTCTGTCCTTGTGGGATCGGTACTCACCGGAGGAACCGCAGACGTTCGGATACAGTTAGCGTCTCTTTGCAAAGACAATGACGTCAACTTTGCAAAGTAACAAGACACTTACTCAACACACACACACACACTACACATTACACTAGGTACCTAACTGTTAAAAATTACCGTACCTACCATGCCAATGGCCATTAGCTGTCGAGGCATTAACCTTTTTTAAATAAAAAAAAACAATAATTTAATTTGTCATATTAATTTCCTATTTGGTAGCAAATTTTGTGGCTTATTACAAACTAAAATAGTAAATTAGTAATACAAAGTATTAATTTGTATTAATTGTATCAATTAAAATAAATAATTCTTTTGCGATTCAATTTTTAAATCTTTTTTCTGTCGGTATCTTACTGTGTACAGGTAATGCTAAGAATTACCATAATATGTTCTCGGGAGTCTTAGTACACAAGATTAATGACGATGAACGACCCAAAAATACAAAAAATGTGCATTGCCAGGTAATAATAAAAATGTTTACAAGCTAATAGTACTTTGAGGAATATGCAAAAACGTTGCCAAACTTCAGGGCTTCTTATAATCGGTAGCTCAATGTGGGCTTCCTAACGCTGCTGAACTTCTACAGAGTATATACTTCTTTTCGCAGCGCAAACTGGTGGTAGATACCATGAACTACGAGTGTATGTTTTGATAATAATTCCAGGCATAAGCAGCCCGGGCTTCGTATTGTTAATCATGATTTCAGAGCTACCTATGGTACATTTCTAAAATTTGTCCGAATATATATGAAGCCCAAGCGTATTCACATGTTCTGAGCTTGGTTAAAATATCGAGAGATGGTGTAAAGTACGTTTTTTGGGGAAATAACATTAAAGAATTACGAAGCCCGAATCCGGGCTTCGTAAGGAGGTGTCGGGCTTCGTATGACCGGTGCGATATAGCGTTTTTGGCTTCCTAAAGTCGGAATCCATATATATATATATATATATATATATATATATATATATATATATATATATATATATATATATATATATACATCCTACTATCAATTTGGCATCGATACATTATGCATTTACCATCGATTTGGCATCGTCTTGCAAAGTGGCATCTGTATATCGATGCCACTTTACACTACCTTAATAACTTTATTCCTGTACTTGCTACCAGAAGTCTAATCAGCTCGGTAGTTAGAGATTTGATTCCTTGATGTTACTTTAATATATCAGCTTTCCTTGTTTACCTCTTACTAAGTTATATAAGTTTATTCCATAAAATGTTTGAGTCCAAAATGATCGTACAGTGAAAATATTATATACATTTAGTTCAGTGTTTTACCGTTTTGTCGCTGCCGTTATATACATGAAAACGTATATCCCACTTTCATTATCAATCATTTTGGCATCAGAAATTTGGCATCACTGTTGAATACAATATTATTCACAACGAAAAATAGACAATTTGAGAATGTATATATTATTTTCATAAAGAAATCAGTCTGGCATCATGTTTTATTGTTTTCACCCAATTTTGAAAAAATGTGAAAGCTTTGTATTATCCACGTCCGTCTGTCCGTCTGTCTGTAACCACAACTCCTCCGTCAATATACCAGCTAGAATGACAAATGAGGTATCAAATGAAAGCTGATAATCCAAGGATGGTACTAAAGGTGAGATATTTGACCTTGGCGGTCTGTCCGTCGGTCTTTACGACCGCGAATATAACTCCTCCATCATTATACCAGGTAGAATGACAAATGAGGTGTCAAATGAAAGCATATAATCCAAGGATGGTACTAACGGTGAGATATTTGACCTAGGCTGTCTTTCCGTCGGTCCCTCCGACCGCAAATATAACTCCTCCGTCATTATACCAGGTAGAATGACAAATGAGGTGTCAAAAGAAAGCTTATAATACAAGGATGGTACTAAAGGTGAGATATTTGACTTAGGCGGTCTGTGACTCGGTCCCTCCGACCGCGAATATAACTTATCCGTCATTATACCAGGTAGAATGAGAAATGAGGTGTCAAATGAAAGCTGATAATCCTAGGATGGTACTAAAGGTGAGATATTTGACCTAGGCTGTCTTTCCGTCGGTCCCTCCGACCGCGAATATAACTCCTCCGTCATTATACCAGGTAGAATGACAAATGAGGTGTCAAAAGAAAGCTTATAATACAAGGATGGTACTAAAGGTGAGATATTTAACTTAGGCGATCTGTGCGCCGGTCCCTCCGACCGCCAATATAACTCCTCCATCATTATACCAGGTAGAATGACAAATGAGGTGTCAAATGAAAGCTTATATTCCAAGGATGGTAATAAAGGTGAGATATTTGACCTAGGCTGTCTTTCCGACGGTCCGTACGACCGGGAATATAACTCCTCCGTCATTATACCATGTAGAATGAGAAATGAGGTGTCAAATGAAGGCTGATATTCCAAGGATGGTACTAAAGGTGAGATATTTGACCTACATGGTCTGTCCGTCGGTCCGTCCGACCGCGAGTATAACTCCTCAATCATTATACCAGGTAGAATGATAAATGAGGTGTCAAATGAAAGCTTATAATCCAAGGATGGTACTAAAGGTGAGATATTTGGCCTAGGCAATCTTTCTGTCGGTCCGTACGACCGCGAATATAACTTCTCCGTCATTATACCAGGTAGAATGACAAATGAGGTGTCAAATGAAAGCTTATATTCCAAGGATGGTACTAAAGGTGAGATATTTGACCCAGGCTGTCTTTCCGTCGGTCCGTACGACCGCGCATATAACCCCTCCGTCGTTATACCAGGTAGAATGACAAATGAGGTGTCAAATGAAAGCTGATAATCCAATGATAGTACTACAGGTGAGCGATTTGACCTAGGCTGTCTTTCCGCCGGTCCGTACGACCGCGACTATAACTTCTGCGTCTTTATACCAAGTAGAATGACAAATGAGGTGTCAAATGAAAGCTGATAATCCAATGATGGTACTACAGGTGAGCGATTTGACCTAAGCTGTCTTTCCGCCGGTCCGTACGACCGCGACTATAACTTCTGCGTCTTTATACCAAGTAGAATGATAAATAAGGTGTCAAATGAAAGCTTATAATCCAAGGATGGTACTAAAAGTGAGATATTTGGCCTAGACAATCTTTCTGTCGGTCCGTACGACCGCGAATATAACTTCTCCGTCATTATACCAGGTAGAACGACAAATAAGGTGTCAAATGTAAGCTGGTAATACAAGGATGGTACTAAAGGTGAGATATTTGACCTAGGCGGTCTGTCGGTGGGTCCGTCCGACCGCGAATGTAACTCCTCTATCATTATACCAGCTATAATAATAAATGAGGTGTCAAATGAAAGCTTATAATCCAAGGATGGTACTAAAGGTGAGATATTTGAGCTGGGTACTCTTTCTGTCGGTCCGTACGACCGCCAATATAACTCCTCCGCCATTATACCGGGTAGAATGACAAATGAGGTGTCAAATAAAAGCTTGTGGGTGAAAACCTAGGACTTACGAAGTCCAATTTAAAAATAGGGCATATCAGAGATATGCCTTAGACATCATAGAAGACAATGACACAGAAAAATCAAACAAGCAATATGTCAAAAGGGCCTTAGTTATGTATCTTCGGTCCTGTTGGTCCAATCGTGATGTATAGCACCTCAAATGATAGGATTTGACAAACAGAATACAATGAGAGAAAAATCAAATACAACCTCATGTCAAAAGGGCCTTAGTCGCGTATCTTCGGTCCTATAAGACCAATCGTGACGTACGGCATCTCAAATAATAGGACTTGACAAATAAAATACAATGACACAGAAAAATCAAATACAGCAACAAGTCAAAAGGGCCCTAGTTATGTATATCTAGTCCTATTGGTCCAATTGTGACGTACAGCAGCTCAAATGGTAGGGTTTAATGAACCGAATACAATGACACAGAAAAATCAAATACAGCAATATGTCAAAAGGGCCTTATTTACGTATCTTCGCTCCTATTGGTCCAATCGTGGCGTACAGCACCTAAAATAACTGGATTTGACTAATATAATACAATGACGTATGAAAATCAATTACAGCATCATGTCAAAAGGGCCTTAGTCTTGTATCTACGGTTCTATTGGTTCAATCGTGACGTACAGCGTCTGAAATGATGGGATTTAACTGGCAGAATAAGATGGTGTAGACAAATGAAAATGACGGCATGTAATAACACTTTAAAATTGTAGAAATAAAATGGATTAACACACATGGTATGACATATTAGGTGAGAGTATTTAACAAATAGAATACGATTACATACGTCCAGTTTTTGACAAGCGACTTCTCTACATATGATAAACGCGAAAGGGCCCCAACGTTCACTGCTCGACATAGGCCTCCCGTTCACTGCATATACCCACTGCTTTCTGACGCTGTGACTTGAGAGGATAGGATTTAACGAATAGAACGACAAAGAAGACTAAACAAGGCAGCTCACGGGAAAAACACAACTGTCCGTTTTATACTCTACAGGGAAGCATCAACTATTCAACGTAAGAATATATTAGAGTATAACGGTATGATAAATCTTTTTCTTCTTTTTTTCATTTAGTGCATTCCGTACGTTTTTTAAACATAATCAGGAGAAGTTGTTGAATTTCTGAAGTCTATAAAAGAATTTCTTAACAAACCTTTTTTTAATTGTGTTATGGATTATTTTTAAGAATGTGTTTAAAAGGCAGTTCGCAGGCTTATTGTTCAATGGGCTTATCACTTTCAAGCGCCTGTCTTTTTTGTAGGACTATTAATTGTTACTTGTGATTTCAACCATTCTAGCGGGGCAATGCCTTTTCTATAACTGAAATGAATATTGTTATCCATTTAATTTTTTTCCTCAATTAATTGAATGCCTCCTACTGGTGTTTGGTCTAAGCTTACCGCTTTTCCCCATTTAAGCTAAACTGCTCGTCAAAAGTTAGGGATATAGAAAATTATGCTCATTTTCATAGCTAATTTTTTCGAGAACAGATTAACGGATTCCACTATTTTTTTTTAATATTTTAGATTTTTCTTTAGTATTTACACAGTTGTGCAAAGGTTTACACAAACTTCTTTTTTGTACTTATACCGAGTGGTAGGTATAAGTACAGAAAAGAAGTTTGAGTAAACCTCTTGATAGGTATTAGTTACGTATCTTCACTCCCATTGGTCCCAACGTGTCGTACGGCGGCTCAAATCATTGGAATCAGCCAACAGAATACAATGACTAGGGAGCGGATTTATATGCGATCAATTTTGATGAAATATTCGCATATATATGCGGTAAAAAATTACGAAATATGCGCAAGATATGCACAAAAATTCAAAAAATGCGCATTTCGGGAAACCACAAATTTTCTGTCTTATTTAGTAATCTTATTTATTATTTTTCAAATAAAATCATTTTTTATATATGCAATTTATTCACAGTTTTTACAAAAACTGCTACCAATAGTTACCTATTTAAAATAAAACAACAATATCACTATAAATATATCTTCGATTATAATTCACTACAATGTGTTTTTCCAAATTCTTTACGAGGAAACATATTCTTTGATCAGACAAAATATTTTTATAACTTGAAAAACTCCTTTCAACATCGATAATTGGTGCGTATTTAAAATAACTTGTTAATTTCCGTTAGAAAATCGTAAAACTTTGGCTAAAGGTGTAAATTCTCTTAACAATAGAGGATTTAAAAAATCACCAGAATTATAGGTAGGTACCTATATTAAATATAACAAAAGTATATAAAATTCGGATTTCCGGGTAAAACATCCTTCGTCATTTTAACATCCTACAATCATTTCATAACGGCGGCGTATTATCCTATAAGTACTTTGTGTAGAGATCGTTTATTTTCTAAGAAAAAATGAAAGGCGGTTAATGAGCTGTCTCTCTTGGTTCTCGAATTAATACAGACCACAGCCTGTGCGTGGAAATATTTTGTCGAATTAAAAAATTTAAATTTTGTTTTGGACTAATGAAATAAAACATTTTAGTAGTTCCAAAATGACACAAAATCTAGGCATCGGATAAAAAAGTTTATTTGAAGAAAGTGTATTTTTTTGTTCTTCTTAATGGCGGTACAGGCTCGTTTTTTTAATATTGTATTTAATTACAGAATAATTTTCAAATATTACCTAATATATTTTTCAAATTGGGCTCTGTACCGCCATTCTTTATTATATTACGGATACGTGTGCCAAATATCTTGAAAAAATATTCAAAATTACAGCCGCAATCTTGGAACGCGTTTTGGCTACCTGTTGATCGCTACTGTATCACCTTAAACAATTTTTTAAACAAATTCACAAAAATAATTTTTTCATTACGAACGATTTTTTAGATAAGTTGGGTTATTCTGAGCAAAAAAGGTATCTTGAGATTTTTCTCTAAAATTGATTTTTGTCGAGTTATATGGCCATTTTCGCATTTTTCAGGTTTTAAATCGCGTATAACTCGACAACAATCAATTTTAGAGAAAATTGACAAGAGACCTTTTTTGTTCAGAATGTCCAAAATTATCTAAAAAAAATTGTTCAAAGTGAAAAAATTATTTTTGTGGATTTGTTTAAAAAATTGTTTAAACAATTTTTCGACCACGGCACCTTGTGAATATGTTATAAGGACCTCTTTTTGAGTAAGTTTGTGCAAAAAAATCGAATCGGAATAATTTCACTAACAGGGGCGACGATAAATCCGGGACTATAGCGCTAATTATTAATAATTAAAAATAACAGCTTTGTAATAAAATAATGACAAAAATCTCTTAAGGACCTTGAAGCAAGGGTTTGAAACTTGATCTGCTCACTTTTTAATTTCATAATAATAACTTTTAATCGAGTTATTAGGACTTAAAAATGGCCATTTTCGCATTTTTCAAATTTTTAATCGCATATAACTCGACAACAATCAATTTTAAACAAAAATGGCAAGACACCTTTTTTGCCCAGAATGACACAAGTTATCTAAAAAAAATTGTTCGAAATGAAAAAATTGTTTTTGTGAATTTGTTTAAAAAAAATTTTTTAAACAATTTTTCGACCAATGCACCGCCCGGCACCCTTTGGATATGTTATAACGACCTCTTTTTGAGTAAGTTTGTGCAAAAAAATCGAATCGGAATAATTTCGCTAGCGGGGGCGACGATACTGCCCGGTCTACTTTTGATGCTGATGGTGATAGAATAGATACTTTTTATATAACAAAAATAAAACTTTTTTTAAACTCTTTAAAAAATTTGTGGCGGGTTTTCCCCGAAAAGTGCGTTATTTTTTGGACATTTTACGTTGAACTAGTCGATTTGGAATTTGACGAATAAGAACCAACTTTTGATTAGCTCCAACTCTGTTTTTATTGTGTGTCCAGACTTCATACATACATCATTTTTTTTACTGTTTTATAAGCTTTATATTTGCTAGGAATAGTTTTTCGATCAAATACTTACTTTTTGATTTATTTGCGAAAAACCATCTAAAAACAAAAGTTACAAGGAATTTAATTAGTTTATCCACTTACGGACTTATTTGGACCTATATTTTTTCACACTCGAGAAGGGGGTGGTACTCATCCCCAGAAAAAAAGCACACACTGGCACTCTGATGTTCATTTCGCGAAATATCGCAGGGTTCGTATTTAAAATTTTTAATTTACTCCTCACCCCTTTCCGTGGGGGTTCGTTTTTGGTATCATTCGATAGACTTTTGAAAAATATTGAACACGCATTTTTTAGTTTTTCGATCTGACGTTCATTTCGCGAAATATTCGCTTTTTTGTGAAACTTTGTGACTCGCCCATCATTTCTTCAGATTTGGGAACACTTAATAATCGGAGGGGGCCAAGTCAGGAGAGTAAGCCGCATGAGAAAGTAATTAGAACCCCAACTCGAATTTTTGCTACTGTCACAACGCTCTTGTGAGTCGATGTATTGTCTTAGGTCTTGAGAACACTTTTTTCTTCTGCTTATGGAGTCGTTTTTCATTCATCACATACCGGAACTCACCACATAAATTTTGAAGACCCTGACATCAAAACTGTATTAAATTATATGTGATCTAAGTAAGTTAATGAAAAGTCAGAATAGATAGAGTAGAACACTTATAAAAAAAATTGTAACAAGCGATTGGACATCGTAAGTTCTAATTTTTCACAAAAAGTGACCGGAAGTTGAACCGGCAGTCGATATTTGAACCCTTCGTGTAACTTTTTGTCAGCTGATATGACGGATGAATTTTGTTCACCTACAGATATGGACGAACAGACAGGCATGAAACCGGAAGTATGTATTTGTTCTGGTCTTTCTTAGTCGTGTTGACCAATAGTTTGTACTATTTCGACGAATTTAAAACAGTACTTTCGGTTGCAACTCTGGAACAGGCAGTCCGAGGTCAAACTTCTCACATGTAATATCATATTTTGGTTATAGGCTTTCATTTGACACCTTATTTGTCATTCTTTCTGTCCTACTAATAGACGAGTTGTGTTTATTGACGGACAGACATGGATAATTCTAGGTTTTCACATTTAATGAAAAAAACAATAATTATACAATTCAGTTAACCTGACTATATCATTGTGATAATGACTTCTTATCTAAAAGTGACAACGGCAATAATTGCCGTTGTAATAATTATTATTCCATTCACTCACGATAAAATATCGCAAAACCTCCAGATTTTAAAGAACCGCTTGGATTGACATAAAATTTGGCACACACGTAGCTAAAATGCCAAAGAAAAAAGTGAGATTATGCCGATATGTTCTCTTGTCCTGGATGTGACTTTCACCCCTTCTTGGAGGTGAAAAAACATACGTGCAAAATAAGTCCGGAAGTGGATAAACTGACTAATTCTAATTCTAAGCAAATTTTGTTCTATAAAAGTTTTAGGTCAATACTTTTCGAGGTATGTGCGAGTGAATATGTTTATTTTTCATAGAAAAACACGTTTTGGACGGATTTTCGCAAATAACTCAAAAAGTAAGTATGTACATATTTTATCGAAGAAAATATTCCTAGCAATAATATAGCTTATGAAAAAGAGGTGTCAGTATAAGGTCTGTAGACCCAGTAGAAGCAGGGTTGCAGCTAATGAAAAATAGGTTCTTATTCGTCAAATACCAAATCGAATATTTCAACGTAAAATAACCAAAAAAATAAAGCACTTTTCGGGAAACACTCATCATAACTCTTTTAAAGTGTTTAAAAAAAATTTTTTTTGGTGTTTTTAAAACAGTTTCTAGCGTGAAAAGTAAGCAAGTTACGCTGAAAATAAAATCGTTCCCTTTTTTTTGGCAAAAGAAAGTCATGAAAATTAATTGTTACCGCTTCACACGTTACTTTAGATAAATGTATTGTTTATACAGGGTGTCTCCGAAAATAGTGCGTTCCTTTAAGGTGTGGATATAATACACAATTTAGAACAAAAAGGTGTTGTAACATTTTTTCCTAAAGTTAACCGTTTCAACAAAAATTACGTTGTTCTCCATAAGAGTAAATTTTTATTTTCATAAATTTATATGACCTGGCAACATGGCGTAGAAGAACCTGTGACTGTGAAATTTAATCTAATGGGACCCCTTGTTTATTTACTAATTGAGTATCAATTTGCATATCAAAATGTGTTTTCGTTTTTTGGTCAAACGGCTGAATTTAGAATAAAATGTTATAAGACTTTTTTGCTCTACATTGTGCTTTCTATCTATACCTTTAAGGAACGCACTATTTTCGGGGAAACCCTGTATATGATCTGTAAGTTGCATTGGTTCAAAATGCTTATTTTTGAAAGGGGTTTTGTTGAAAGGCCTCGAACGAATCACTAGTCACGAGTATGTATATGCAAATTTTGAACAGCCATATCTTAACCAATTTTTGTCTTCCAGAAAATCAAAAAATTCCAAATATTTAAAAAAGCAACACCTACATTTTTTACTCTTTAAGATATTTGGTATCACTAATAATTTTTAAGTTATTTTGACAAAAGTCTTTTTTTCAAAATTAAAGATTTAAAAAAATTTACTTTAAAACCAAATTTTTCCACAAATAAGCACTTTGAACTGATGAAACTTACAAACACAAACAATACATAAAGTTACTTGTGAAGTGGTAACGATTAATTCCATTTGGGCTGTTAATTAGAGGGAGTTTTTAGAATATTTTTAACCAAAAAAAAAGGAACAACTGTATTTTGAGCGTAACCTGCTTACTCTTGCTGCTGGAAACTTAAAAAAAAAATAAAAATAAACGTTTTCTTAAACACTTTAAGAAAGTTGTAATAAGTTTTCCCAGAAAAGTGTTTCATTTTTTTTATTTCACGTTAAAATATTCGATTTGGAATTTGAGATATAAGAGCTTATTTTTCACTATAGTCTGTTTTTAAACAAGAGGAGTCATTCAAATTTCCCGCGCCGTACACCTTGTTTGTAATTGGTACAACCTCAGGCAATTTTACTCATATCAAATTTTGACACTATTGGCATTTCATAGGTCAGTTTATTTATTTTATCAGCAATTTTTGTATTTTCTGCGTTCTTCCTTTTATTTTTAGATTTTTAGTCAAGATTACCGTCAAAGGCCGATATGATCAACCAAAAAAGAAGATTTATCTGATGATATTTCTAGTGACTTTCTTGGGTGTGAATCTGCCATTTAGTTTACCTACTCCTCTTGGTTTTAAAACAAAGCTTAGCAATAACTCTGCTTCTACTGGGTCTACAGACCTGACACATATACCATTTTTTCACTTTATTATAAGCTATATTTACTATTTGCTATTTTTTTTTCAATAAAGTACCTACTTTTTGAGTTATTTGCGAAAAACCGTATAAAAACGTTTTTTTTTTTGTTGAAAAATGAACATATTCACTCGCAAATATCTCTAAAAGTATTGACTTAGTGAAAAACGCTATAAAATAGAAGTTGCTTAGAATTAGTCAGTTTATCCAATTCCGGACTTATTTGAACGTATTTGTTTTCATACCCTATAACCGACGAAACTCACCTCCAGATCAAAAGCACATATCGGCACAATATCACTTTTTTTCTTTAACATATTAGCTATAGGTACGTGTCCCAATTTTTATGTCAAACCAAGCGTTTCTTCAAAATTCTGACCAAAAACCCTAAGTAAATTAAACGAAAATATAAAATGAATTTTTCAAACAAATATTTTAAGTCGGTATGAGAAATTTTAATTTAACAGATGAAATCAAATAAACACAATTCAACTCGTAAAATATTTAGACCCTTGCTTGGTAATCCAGCTGAACAGGTAAAGAACCTACCTTTTATGTAGTTTATAATCTGAGAGGATGGAATATTTTACCAAAATATTCCATCCTCTAAGTTTACAATAGACCTTTTCTACCTGTCCTCAAAAGATCGGTATTTTTAACTCGTGGCAACGTCGAAAAGCGGCAAAATGATGGGAAATACACATTTTTATGTGGTGGAAGTCAAAATGGTTATGAAGTGTAAAAATTTTTGTATATAATTTAAATTTTTAAAATTAAAATTTTAGAAAACTGAGAACGATACAGGGCGTTAAAAAATGCGCTCAACAAACATACACGAATTAAAATTCGAAAATGATAGTATTTCTTGGTGATGCCAAATGACTGCAACATGAAAAGATGACATAATGATAGCGGGATGTATATATATATATATATATATATATATATATATATATATATATATATATATATATATATATATATATATAAAACAGATGAAATAGAGAATGTGGAAAAATCCCCTTACGAACAATTCACACATCCACCATTTCGGGTTGGGAAAAATTTTTCGAATAGAATATATATATATATATATATATATATATATATATATATATATATATATATATATATTGTTATATTTCTATTTGATATAAAAATTAAAATTTGATAATTATAAACAAAATTCACTTTAATATAAAATATTTTTAATTTTCTCAACCTCGGGCATATAAATTTAGAACAACCTGTATACAACAAATTGTTATATTTAATTTTAAGAAGTGATTAGAATAAGCGTACGAAACTCGGAACAATGTGCTTAGATAAACAAAGTGAATGACGCGTACCATTATCGTTCTTCTCGGAAGGTCGATCATTAGCCTATGCTAAATAAAACTCAGTGAAATAGATGATAGTTCATTATCGTTTTTCGCGGAAGGTTTCGATCATTAGCCTATGCTAAATAAGACTCATTTGAAAGAGAGAATAGGTCATTAAAATTTGTAAATAGTTAGAAAGTATTTTAGAATGGGAATTAAATATTTTCTTTTGAAATCCATTAAGCATATTTAGAAAGATTAAAAATTGGTTTTGAGGAATACTGCGAATGAGAGTTGGTGGTGGAAGTTTGATTTGTGAATCTGGAAGGGATATTTAGAAAGTAGGGGAATGAATGACAAATAGAGATCAGAATGTTTTGAGCTGTCGAGAAGTGAAGTCGAGTAGTAGACGGTAGTGTACGGAGAGTGAGAAAGCCGATGTAGTTCCGTGAGTGTGGAGTATCTATCGTGGAACGAGAAGTAGGCCAGGTCGAGAGTAAAAGAACCTCCTTGAGCCAAGAGTGTCCCGGTAGCTGATAGCAGTTTCGAGAAAGGTAGAACACAGCATCACGACAGACGCAGGAACGAGAGCTATACGAGCTAGTTTTTCAAAGGAGAACATTACTGGAAGCCAGGACGAGGTTTGATCGCAGCCAAGGATGGCAGGAAACGGGTCTTGTGTGAGGACATTTTCAGTTCACCAGGAAAAGGTCAGTCTCATTTGTTTGGACATGAATGTATGGGTTTTTCGTATTAAATTCCACATAAAAAATTGAATAACATAATCAATAATATCAGAAAAGCTTCATCAAACTTAAATAGAGTGGTTCCTAATAACTCCTAATAGTTAAATGTTAATAAAAACTTTCAATTGAAAACCAAAAGGAAATAAGATTCCCATTTGTAAATGTTATGTTTAAGAATAATAAGATATAGCAAATATTAAGCAGTGATTGCCATTTAAATAAAATAAAAAATATTTTGATTATAATTGTAACCAATATGTGTATTTTTTTTACTCTTTTCTTTTCTATCCCGATTAGGAACCATTAAGAAATATTTAGAAGCCACGAAAGTAAGTAATTAATTTATAATTCGCCCTGAGATTGAAAACATATTGATATGTGATCTGGTTAATTAATTAGATTAGTATTAATACATTGATTAAATTAAGTGACATATAAGAATATTATCTCCTATCAATAATCAAGATCTCATCAACTGTCGTCCAACGTGGAAAGCATTGTAAAGTATTTCTAGTGGCAAATTTGAAGGATAGAAAGAGTAAAGCCGGTATTTGAAAATTTATATGCCTGTGGTAAAAAGTGAGATACTTACATTTGATAACATAAAATTTTAGATCTCTTTAGGTACAAATTTTACACAACTGATTTAATATTTTATTTTTACGATATTTACATTTGATATATTTATTGACAATTTATAATATTTGGGTGAGAAAAAGTCGTCTTGGTAACATACTAGTAAAATTTCATATTTGGCGGGGACAGTACTTCTTGAAAACAAATGTCTGTGACAAGAAGCCAAAGCAAAGACAACAAAAAACAAAAAGAACATTCAAATCAAGAGAATAATTCAGACCAAGAAGATATTTTAGACAAGACAATCATGGCATCAGAACAGCAAGAATTATCAGGAATAGATAAATTATTACAAATGATGCAACTCCAGTCACAAAGAATGGAACAGAAAATGGATGAAACACAACAAAAACTGGATGACAATCAAAGAGAAACAAAACAAACAATGGAGAAAAATCAGGAAGAAACATCAAAGAAAATGGATAAAGTGGATCAAAAAATGGAGGAAACACAACGAAAAATGGATGAAACACAACAAAAATTGGATCAAAAAATGGATGAAACAAAAAGAATAATGCAAGAAAATCAGAAGGAAACAAAACAAGCCATAGAAGAGAACAACAAGAAAATGGAGGAACGCATAGAAAAGTATGAAATGAAAATTCAAGATAAAATAAAGGAGTTAACGAATGGCCAGAAAAAGGAACTAGAAAATTTGGAAAATAAGTTGGAAAATGCTATTCAAGTAGACAGAGAAGAAGTGGAAAAAAGAATCACAGAAATAGAAAAACAAGTCACCGAAAACCGGACGCAACAAAATGTCGAAGAAAGAAGAGAAATGGTTATACATAGCACAGATGACGTGAAGATAAGGTTTGGCGGGGATGTAAGAAAATTACACCCAGTGCCGTTCATAAATAGCCTGAAAAAGAAAATACAACACATCGGAAATTTCGATACAGCAAAAGAAACTATCAGAAACCATCTCAAATATGAAGCAAGCCTATGGTTCGATAGTAAAGAAGAAGAATTCGGCAATTGGCAACAATTTGAACAAAAATTTTTGATTATTTCTGGGGAAAGGTCCAACAATTGGAAATTAACAAGGAATTGCAAAATGGGAAATACAATGATAGGATGGGTATATCAGAAAGGACATATGCATTACAAATTTACTATAACGCAAAACATTTACAATATAATTACTCATCGGAACAATTAGTCGAACTGATTGCAAGACATTTCGAAGAAACGCTGGAAGACCATATCACATTGCAAAACTACAAAGACATAGATAGTTTATGCCAATTCCTACAAATAAGAGAATTACGTGTAAGAGAAACAAAATCAAGAAGGTCGCGAGAAGATTACAGGCCCCGAGAAACACAGGATTACAGAGATAGAAATCAAAATAGGAGGGACTATACAAGACGAGATTTTAATCCCAGAAGGGAAAACGAAAATAGAGACAACGGAAGAGGAAATTATGAACAAAGAAATAGGCAATGGAATGAGGACAGAAATCGAGAATACCAGAATAGAAACACCACACGCTCAAATCAAGAAAACAGAAATAATGGTAGACAAAATGAACAGGGATATCAAGAAAACCGAAACAGATCCGACAGACCAAGAGAAAATAGAAGAGAAGTAAATAATACCCAGACAGATGGATATGACGGAGAGAGACATTATGACGAAAATATAAACAACGATGAGCAACCGGCGTTTTTTCACGACGGCGCTCACTAAAAACCAAAAATCAAACAGGAATCTTTTGTAACCCCAAGGAGTTTATTAAATTGGCAAGAAACAACGAAAAGAAAAATGGAGTTAATTTAAAATTTGTGGATGGATTTATCAACGAGAAACCAATTAAAATTATGATAGACACTGGATCTGAAATAACATTGGTCAACAGAAAACTAATAGAAGAAGTTAACTTAACAAATTTAATTTACAAAATACCTAGGGTAAATTTAGTGGGCGCAAACAAACGGACATTGGCAACTATAAATGAAGGCATACGAGTAATGGTACGACTGGGTAAGAAGATGTATGCACTACAATGTGTAATAATGCCAAACATGTCACATGACATGATAGTAGGAGTTGACGAATTGGCAGAAAAACATGTAGTGATAGATTTTAAAAATAATACGATGAATCTAACAGAAGAAAAAGAAGAAGAACAGGACAAGGAACAGGAGAAACAAAATACGGACGAATCAGGTAAAGAACAAACAGTGGAAATGAATTTGGCAACGAAGCAAGGACAAAGAAGAAAAGGGAGAAAAAGTCAGAAAAAGACAAAAGAAAATGAAACCTGTGGCTCCTCAAAAGAAGAGTTGAGCCCAGAAGAAGAAAATTTGAGAGTATCAGAAACAAAGGAAACCTGGGATTCCTCAAAAGAAGAGACGAGCTCAGGAGAAGAAGAAATAAAGCAAAAAAATGAAAGCGAAAAAGATATGATCGAAACAGTGGCATTTGAAGAGGAGGCATATGAAAACGAGGATGCAGAATACACGATAAAAGTATGTGAAAAATCTGAGGAAAAAGACAGAAGATTAATATGGGAAAAAGGGAAAGACAACATAATAGCCGACACTCTAACACAGGATGAGGACACTGAAAATAAGGAAACAATTACTCTACAGGTGGGACTAATTAGAGTAATACAAGAAGAAGGGGTATAAGACGTAGATTAAAGTAAGGAAATATACAGGGAGTTGGTTTTGCCTCGAGAAAATTTATTTAAAAATGCAGATAAATTTTATCGAATACAAGGCGGGGATTTGTTATATTTCTATTTGATATAAAAATTAAAATTTGATAATTATAAACAAAATTCACTTTAATATAAAATATTTTTAATTTTCTCAACCTCGGGCATATAAATTTAGAACAACCTTTATACAACAAATTGTTATATTTAATTTTAAGAAGTGATTAGAATAAGCGTACGAAACTCGGAACAATGTGCTTAGATAAACAAAGTGAATGACGCGTACCATTATCGTTCTTCTCGGAAGGTCGATCATTAGCCTATGCTAAATAAAACTCAGTGAAATAGATGATAGTTCATTATCGTTTTTCGCGGAAGGTTTCGATCATTAGCCTATGCTAAATAAGACTCATTTGAAAGAGAGAATAGGTCATTAAAATTTGTAAATAGTTAGAAAGTATTTTAGAATGGGAATTAAATATTTTCTTTTGAAATCCATTAAGCATATTTAGAAAGATTAAAAATTGGTTTTGAGGAATACTGCGAATGAGAGTTGGTGGTGGAAGTTTGATTTGTGAATCTGGAAGGGATATTTAGAAAGTAGGGGAATGAATGACAAATAGAGATCAGAATGTTTTGAGCTGTCGAGAAGTGAAGTCGAGTAGTAGACGGTACTGTACGGAGAGTGAGAAAGCCGATGTAGTTCCGTGAGTGTGGAGTATCTATCGTGGAACGAGAAGTAGGCCAGGTCGAGAGTAAAAGAACCTCCTTGAGCCAAGAGTGTCCCGGTAGCTGATAGCAGTTTCGAGAAAGGTAGAAAACAGCATCACGACAGACGCAGGAACGAGAGCTATACGAGCTAGTTTTTCAAAGGAGAACATTACTGGAAGCCAGGACGAGGTTTGATCGCAGCCAAGGATAGCAGGAAACGGGTCTTGTGTGAGGACATTTTCAGTTCACCAGGAAAAGGTCAGTCTCATTTGTTTGGACATGAATGTATGGGTTTTTCATATTAAATTCCACATAAAAAATTGAATAACATAATCAATAATATCAGAAAAGCTTCATCAAACTTAAATAGAGTTGTTCCTAATAACTCCTAATAGTTAAATGTTAATAAAAACTTTCAATTGAAAACCAAAAGGAAATAAGATTCCCATTTGTAAATGTTATGTTTAAGAATAATAAGATATAGCAAATATTAAGCAGTGATTGCCATTTAAATAAAATAAACAATATTTTGATTACAATTGTAACCCATATGTGTTATTATTTTACTCTTTTCTTTCCTATCCCGATTAGGAACCATTGAGAAATACTTAGAAGCCACGTATGTAAGTAATTAATTTTATAAAAAGCCCTGAGATTAAAAACATATTGATATGTGATCTGGTAAATTAATTAGATTATTATTAATGCATTGATTAAATTAAATGACATATAAAAATATTATCTCATATCAATAATCAAGATCACATCAATATATATATAATTCTGATTTTAACTGGATTTTTCTGGATGCATTAATACGTGAAAAAATAAAGCCTGAAATAATCCGTACATATGAATCAACTAAGAGGGCTGTAGATATGTTTACCCAAATGTCTTGATGAATGTTGCAGAAGTAAACGCTTTTATAATTTACCATCAAAATACAGCATAAAACAGACAGGACCTACTATCCAGACTAAATTTAATGCTAAAACAAAATACAGACAGTATTATTCAAGAAGTCTAAAATACAGTCTAACATTTAGCACCCGTGGCAGTAGACTGCCGAGGTACCCAAGAGAATGAGAAACGTACTTGCTGCAGTTTGTGTCCTACAGCAACTAACAATTTGTTGTTAAAAGTACGGGCGTACAGTGTGTGGCGATCATCAAACAAAAATATATATGGAATATGAATAGTAATATGTAGAAGGTTAGGTAACCCCCAACGCTAGAGGAGGTCCAAACGGCAATCCACATACAAAAAAGCCATAAAGCACCGAGAATAGATAAAATACCGGCAGAACTACTCAAGCAAGGAGGAAGGAATTTGACACAACAGATGTACCAGCTAATACGAGAGATATGGATAGAAGAAGAAATCCCCCAACAATGGAGGAAAAGTATAATCTGCCCTATTCATAAAAAAGGAGACAAACTGTTGTGTCAGAATTATAGAGGTATCCCTTTACTTTGTTCGGGATACAAAATATTCACAAACATCCTTAATCGAAGACTTCAACCTCTCACGGAAAAAATCATCGGGGAATATCAAGCAGGGTTTAGGCAAAATAGATATACACCATTGACCAACTATTTACAGTTAAACAAACACTAGCCAAAGCATGGGAATATGACATGGACGTTTACAATCTCTTTGTACATTTTAAACAAGTCTATGATTCAATAGATAGAACAATTCTACCTAATATATTAGAAGAATTTGGCATACCATTAAAATTAATACGACTAGTGCAAATGACAATGACAGAAACATTAACAAATCAACCCAATTAGCAGCATACGCAGATGATATAAACATAATGAGCAGAACAATTCATGCAGCGGAAGAAACCTACGTTGAGTTGAAACAGAGTGCAGAAGCAGTAGGGCTAGCAATAAATACAAATAAAACAAAACTACTCATACAAACCAGATTAAATATACCGGCGCAACAAAACTTTATTGAGGATATAGAACATGTGAATAGATTCTCGTACCTAGGAATGGATCTGGTCGCAAGCAATAAAGCAGAACCAGAAATAAATAGAAGGCTTGTGCTGGCAAATAAAGCCTATTTCACGATGGGCTACATATTCAAATCGCGAGACGTATACCGGAAAACAAAACTCCAGGTCTATAAAACAATAATCAGGTCCATAGTAAGTTATAGCTGTGAAACATGGGTGGTGACAAAGAAATCTGCCAATGCATTAGAAGTGTTTGAAGGAAAAATATTACGTAGGATACTGGGCCCAATAAGTGAAAATAAGAAATGGCGAATTAGGTATAATAGAGAAATATACGAGCAATATAGCGAACCAACTCTAGCACAATACACTAAACTGCAGAGATTACGGTGGGCAGGGTACGTGGTCCGCATGCATGAGAATAGAATCCCCAGAAAATTGCTAAATGCAAGAATGCAGGGAAAAAACCTGTTGGAATACCTAAAAAGAGATGGGAAGACGAAGTCGATGAGGATGCCAGGAACTTCCTGGGAACGCGTTCATGGAAAAGAACAGCGGTTAATCGAAATGATTGGAGAAGCTTGTTGAAGGAGGCCAAGGCTCGAGTTGGGCTGTAGTGCCATTGGATGGATGGATGGATGGATGGAATATGTAGGAGGTTATAGCTATGTTATTGTTTCTATTTTGTAATTCTTAGTATATGTGTTATAGTCAATGCCCGTCTGACTGACGGTCTTAGTCAAATCCCGAAATAAATTACAGTTTCGGCCTTTGACTAGTCAAACCTAGAAGAGACTAAGTTGCTTAGGCAAAGGTCGAAATTTAATTTTATGAAATCGGGGTTTGACTAGTCAAACCCCGATCAGCTATTAAAATGTGGTAATTTGTTAGATTAGCTTTAGTAAAACGTCATTTTTAATTTTTAGTTATTACTTTTGTAATGTCGTAATTAACATAAAAAAAAATAGTGTTTATTCTCACATGTTGGGGCATTATGGCATTTAGAGCACAATACGAACCTTTTACACTTACATAATTTTGAAGAGCATTTCCTATTGCAGTAGCATTTTAAAAAGACTTTTCCTCCAAATTTAGAATCTTTTGAAATAATTTCTCTTAGAGACAGCTTAACGTCTGGAACATCTTCGAAATTAAGAAAATTCTCTTTGCATTGTCTTATTTGATTTCTTTAAAAAGTATGTTTATTGTTCCGTATTTTATACCAACTCAATCTATATAAACCGTCAATTGTTTTATCTTGTATGATACCCAAAATATTTCGAGCATCTCCTTTGGCTCAATAAAAGCAGGGGATAGATAATTTTTTTTCACTTAATGGTTTCATAGCATAAGCCTGGGCATGAAGACCTTGAATCGCCTTTCCTTTATTTATTTTAATCTTTTCTGTCTGTGCACAGCACATGCATGTAACTTCTCTTTCAAAACCTTCATAGTATATACGTATACAGTATACACCAAGTGTGATGTAAGCGCACACAACATGAATTTACTACATGGTTACAAATTATGCATGTATGTGCGTCAGAGCTCACTTTTTGGCAAATAAGGTAACTGAATACAATATGCCCATGTTAAGGGTATTTTGGATTTATTGCTACAAAAATATATTTTTCATATATTTTTTAACAATATACCAATGTTTAGCTGTTTAAACATCGCTAGTTTTTGTATTGTTTTGCAATTTTTTTTTCATATCGAAATTTAAAAAAAAACTTCAATCTGGGCATATTGCCAACCCTTGAAGGTAATATGCCCAGTCGAGTGAAGGTAATATGCGCGTACCTAAAACACTAAAAGATGTGGAAACAAATATTAAATTAAATCATATACTTACAAAATCTTATATTTATTGACACTATAAAAAACATGTAACCAAACAAAGATATTAAACAACCCTTTTTGTAAAAACTAAAATGTCAAAATAAAGAATTTTTACTAAAATAACTTAAAATTAAGGAACATTATTGTGAGGTCCAGTACAATCAGGACATGTAAAGGATTCCTTATCAAATTTTGTCAGCCCTACACATTCTTCGTGAACGTACTGTACACATATAAAGCATAGTCGCATGTCTTTTATTTCAGCTTTGTCGCAAATTTTGCAAAACCATTTCGCTATGTCTTCTGATTTTTTGTTTTTTCTTTACCAAAGAACCCGGTAGAGTTCGTTTCGTGCCTTTATTTATATCTGTTCGTGGACCTGTGCTAGTGGTAGAAAATACATTTTTTTTACCACTATAGCTCTGCTATTTATTGCCTTCTTTCTATTTTGTGTATTTTTTTTTTCTCAATTTTTGCCGAAGTCTCAAGCATATCCGTAAACGATGTGTCCAAAGTTTTGCCCTGGCAAGTTTTTATTTCTTCAATATTACTTTTTTCTTCTCGAAGATTGTTATTCTCTTTGTTATGAATCACCAAATCATTTTTTTCAGAATTCATAAGGAAAGTTTCCTTTTTTTTATGAAACTGATTTATTGCCAATTCAACTTCTTCGTCGCTGTCTTCTGATTCCGAAGTATAACTGCCACTGCCAGAACTCTCACTTGATGAAGTTTGTGTTTTAGACTTCTTTTTCATGTGAATTTGCGTCTTTTGGTATTGTGGCAAACAGTTTTGTTGGGAAAAGCTTTTTGAATAGCTTGCAGTAGGTGGTTGAGTTTTCTGGCGCAGATTAATGGGTCCGCTATCACTATCACTTGATGATGTTTCAGTTCTAGGTTTCTTTTTTATTGTAATCTTGGGTCTTTTGATATTTTGGTACACTTTTTTGTTGACAGGAGTTATATGAACAGCCTGGAGTAGGAGAAGGTGTTTTCTGGCGTACATTAATGGGTCCGCTATCACTATCACTTGATGATGTTTCAGTTCTAGGTTTCTTTTTTTTTGTAGTCTTGGGTCTTTTGATATTTTCGATATTTTGGTACACTTTTTTGTTGAGAGGAGTTATATGAACAGCCAGGAGTAGGAGATGGTGTTTTCTGGCGTACATTAATGGGAGTGGGATCAGTGTTCTCAATTTCTGATAAAATACTTGGGGCAAAGCAACTTCAGGTGTAGCATCGGGGTTATAAGGAAATATTCCTGTTGCAGAAAAGCCAGATTTAATGTTAGAAGGTGTCAATGCCTTGTCCCACACTATCGAAAATATTTCCCCAAATCGCTGCTTTGTTAAAGTACGTTCTTTGTATTTGGTCCAATACAACAACACTTGTTCGTCCCAGTGGTGTTCAAAGGAACGAAACACAGCTTTGTCCATCGGCTGGAGCTCATGAGTTGTGTTACTAGGCAAACAGAAGGGTTATTTGATATTTCTCGGCAGCTTCGACAATAATTGAAATGTCTAAGTGACATGAGGCTCCATCAAATATTAAAAGACACTTTCCCTCCAATTTATATTTTGCCAAATGCTCCAACCAAATACTGAAGGTTTCCACATTCATACTGCCTTTAGGGGTCATAAACGCCAACGTGCCATGAGGCAAATTATGTTTCCATTCGGGCTTCATGCGCCGTCCTTTAAACAAAACGGCAGGAGGAATGGTGGTGCCATTGGCGTTAGCACAGCTAACAACAGTTATATTTTCCCCATGTTCCGGAGCAACCAAATGTACGCGTTTCGCGCCTTTCTTTGCTAGAACGGTCTGTTGATGATGCAGACTGAGCATGCAGCCTTTCTCGTCCACATTGTAAATTCTTTCAGGTTTGTCGATTAAATCTAATTCTTGAAGTACACCCCTTAATTTGTCAAAATAGTCTTTTACTATGAACTTGTTCAATTTTTGCGCCCGAGCAGAATTCATGTTTTGTGCTTTCCTTATCGATATTTTAGGGTGTCTTTGCAAAAATCCTTTTAACCAATAACGTCCAGCCATTTTGGTTCCTTGTGAAAAAAAGTGTGGCAAATTGTTTTGTTCGCAATAAGTAAACACACATTTTTTCAAAGTTTTATTGCTAAGGGGATACCCAACTTCTGCCAATCTAACAATTCGTCGAGACAATTAATTTTCTTGATCTATATTCAAAATAGTCTTTTTCCCCATTTTTGCCTTTTTGGTACTATTTTTTTCTACATAGCGTTTCAAAGTGCGTCTAGAAATATTATACCTTTGACTTGCCGCGTTGTATGACATTCCATTCATTACTGCTGCAATTGCGGATTCTAGCTGTTGATTGCTCCATTGCGACCGTATCCCCTTATTTCTGACACGAGGCATGTTATCTGAAGCAAAAAAAAACAATAAATTAACTGTTATAATAAGCTGGCAATATGCCCACTTGAGCAAATCGTCAGCAAACACTATGAGCATATCATCTGGTGTGTGTGGTTCGATTAAGTAAAAGTCGTTATAAAGTGTTCCGTCTTTAAAACCACTTTTATGCAAGAAATAGTGAAACAAATTGGGAGGTGAGTTTCACAACTATCAATGTATTTACCATTCATCACCTGGGATTACTAAGTTTTCTGTTTTAAAGACGTAGAAAGTAATTGCATACAAATAAACAAGACAAAACTAACCTAAAACCATAAATTTTAAAAAGATATCGCTCTGGTTTTTGTGCGTTATTGACAAAAATTAAGTATAGTATAAAGCGTTCCATACACGTAAAATTAATAAAATACAATAAAAATATGCCTGATAGTCAAGATCGTGAATTTACGAAATTAAAAGAGTTTATTAAGGAAGAGAACAAGAGATTATCTGAATATTTCATATCTAGTCTTAAGGAGGAAGTAGCCTTCTTAAAAAAAGACATTGATGAACTGAAAGTTGAGAAAGAAAAACAAACTATTAGAGTTAAAAGACTGGAAACTGAAAATGTAGAACTAAAAAATCAAATTGAACGAATTGAAAATAAACTAAGAAAAAATAATATTGTTATTTTCGGCTTAAATGTACAAAAGTCAACACTTCTTGAGGATATCATCCAAGAGTTGAATCAGAGACTGGATATAAGTTTAGTAAATTCAGATATCAGTGGTTTCAATGTCTTTGGTAAAAATCCAACAAATAAATCAGTACTGGTAGAATTCGCAACATATTCAGCAAAAATTAGTGTTCTAAAAAAGTGCAAGCTTCTAAAAGGTACAACGGTGTTCATCGCCGAAGATCTATCCCCATCTCAACAAGCAGTAAGAAAGGAATTATTAAAATACCAATCTGAACTCAGGTCGTCAGGTAAAACGGTGAAGTTGAGAGGAAATAGGCTTATAGTTGATGGTCAATCTTTAACACTGGAAAAACTGTCTATTACTACTACTAACAAGACTGCTGAAGTAACCGACACATTATTGGATGAAACCAGAAAAACAAATCGTTACCCCACTAGAGCAGCATCTTCAAAAAATTAACTTTTTTTTACTGTATATTGTACTTATAGTTTTTTTTTCATCTTTTTTTGTTTTCTAGAATATTTTTAATTTAATAATCATTAATACTGGTACGCTATATTAATTATTGTAACATGAATTCGTTTCTGGAATACATTAATTACACTCCTATTGATACAAAAGTAGTTGACTCCATAAACGAATATAATTTGTGTTCCAATAAGAACTACTCTTTTCGTATTTTGCACCAAAATATTAGGTCCATTATTAAAAATTTTGAGTTTAATATTTACACACAACAAATAGAAAATGATATTGATTGTTTTGTATTAACTGAGACCAGACAAGTGGCATGTATAGATATTTTTAAATTGGATGGATATAATATCCATTATAACGACGGTAATTTCAATCAAAATGACGGTGTGATAATATTCATAAAAAATAACCTTGACTACGAGGTGGAAATAGTAGAGGTTAACATTTTTAAATTCTTAAAATTAAAAATTAAACTCAATAACATAATGATACTTATTACAGCAATATACCGTTCGCCTGCAACCTCAGAAAGTGCGTTTATTGTAGCCTTAGAAAGTTATTTAAATATAATAAAAGCAGAACCAATCACATATAACATTATTGTTGGCGATATTAATATTGACATACGTGCAGACGATGAAATCGCTAATACTTATTTAAATTTACTGTCCGAATATAATTTTCATTCATTAATAAACAAAATAACGAGACCAAATAAATCGGGAGGTAGCTGTATAGATCATATGTTTGTTAAATCCACTAAAGAGTCTATTGAAGATATTTGCTCTCCTTTCATTATTACATCTTTAACTACCGATCACTTCTGTACAATAGGAGAACTAAACATTAACATGAACATTATTTGTAAAAAAAATATTAATAAATTTAAAAATAGTTACATTAATTATAACACATTAAGAGAAATACTAAGAAAGTATGATTGGAGCGAAATTTTCCTTTTACGTGACGTACAAGATATTGCAACTAAAATTGTAACAACTCTTCAAAAGAAAATAAAAGAATCTACTTATGAAAAAAAAATAAAACGGAACGAAGTTAAACGGAAAAAATGGATAACGTCTGGCATAATAAAATCAATAGACACAAAAAATAAATTATATAAAAAATGATCCAAAATCCACATAATGAAATTCTTAAACAAGAATACAAAAATTACAAAAATTTTTTGACAAATTTAATAAAAAATACTAAGGCAGAATATTTCAAAAACGTAATTACTAACAAACCCGATAGTAGAAATACGTGGAAGGTTATTCGTGAACTGACCCAAACTGAGGTAAATTCTGTAGGCGTTAAACAGTTAGTAGAGGGTGACCGGATTATGAACTCTGATTTGGATATCGCTAATACCTTCAATAATTATTTTTCAGCTATTGGTGAAAAACTGGCTAACAATATAAAAAAACCGCCATCCAATAGTCCGAATAGAATCTCAGTCGCTCAAAGTGCTTTTTTTTATCCAATAGCTGAAAGTGAAGTTATAGCGATTATTCAATCCCTTAAGTTGAATAAAGCTCCCGGACCTGATTTATTAAAGGCAGAAATATTAAAAGAAGTTTCAGGAGAAATTGTATCCCCTTTAACATATTTATTAAATAAAATTATAGAAAATGGAAAATGTCCAACAGAATTTAAAGACGCAATTATCAAACCTGTATATAAATCAGGAAATAAGGATTTAAGCCAAAATTACCGCCCAATTTCACTAATCTCAAGCCTTGCAAAAATTATGGAAAAAGCGATTAAAACTCGGATGCTAAAATTTTTAGACCTACATAAAATCATATCTAATAATCAATTTGGCTTTGTTGAAGGCAGAGGTACAGATGATGCAATTGCTTCACTAATGGGTTGCATTTATGATTCAGTTGATAGAGGTAAGCCCACATTATGTGTATTTTTAGACTTGGCTAAAGCTTTCGACACAGTAAGCCATAAGCAACTCTTGGAAACTTTGGCTGATGTAGGTTTCAGAGGCAACGTATTAAGATTTTTTGAAAGTTATCTAGATAATAGGGTACAAAGGGTAAAACTAAATGAAAGTATGAGTGAGAGAAATGTGGTGAAGTACGGTGTTCCGCAAGGAACGATTCTTGGTCCATTGTTGTTTATAATTTATGTTAATAATTTATTGTCAATGAAATTAAAAGGTAAAATTATTAGTTATGCAGATGACACAGCTGTACTGTATACTGCAGATAATTGGGAGAATCTAAAATTATTGGCTGAAGAAGATTTTAAAAATTGTTTTGATTGGTTTGCACACAAACAACTAACTGTTAACTTCACAAAAACTTTCTTTTTGCCTTTTGGATCTTACAAAACAAGTCTGCCTAACTACGAAACACTAATAATATCCAACGAAGGATATAAGGATCAACATATTCTGTCTGCTCATTCTGTAAAGTATTTGGGAATTACAATTGATAGTCATTTAAAATGGAACCTACATATTGCGAATGTGACTAAAAACCTTCGAAGTTTACTCTATAAATTTAAATACTTAAGCAATATTTTAGAACAGCGCCTTTTAAAAACTATGTACTTTGCCTTAGTAGAATCTAGATTATGCTATGGGATTCTTGGGTGGGGCGGGGCGTATGGCAATCATTTGGAACAACTAAATGTCGTCCAAAGAAAAATTTTAAAATCAATTTATCGCAAGCCCAAGCTTTACTCCACTGAATTATTATACAAGGAAACTAATATTTTTGATATTAGGCAGCTTTATTTTAAAGCGGTTACTGTATATCAATATAAAAATAAACAAACACTACAGTTTCCCTTGCATGAATACTCCACCAGAAACAGGAATAAAGCGATACCCCCTAAAAGTGAAAAAACAATTGGACAGCGTTGTTTCACTTACCTAGGACCTAGGTCCTTTAACGTTTTACCCATAAATGTTCAGAATGTCAAGAACATAAAACAATTTAAAAATAAATTAAAGAAATATATTATAGATACGCCTCTTTCAGTAATACATGAATTAATTGAAGTTAGAAAATAAAACAAGTGTTTGAATATTGGACTCATAGTTGTTGTACTTAATTGTGTTTTTTTTTTCTCATTTGTTGCTGTTATTTTTTGATAAATACATCGTAGGGATGCTGTATTTTTAAATTTTTTCCAGATTTTGAAATATAATTATTTTCTTTAATTATTTAAGTATTCAAAAAACAATGTAATGCTCTTTGCTTTTTCTTTGTTCTCTTATTATTAAGTAATAGATATTATATTATTGTATTGCCTGTGAAAAGATAGTGTGTACCTACTCAGGATATTTTTGTTACATAATGAACCAAATTGACCACTGCACAAGCATTCTGCTTCAAGTGGTATTTTTGTGTTTATTTATAGGGAATTATAATGATTTTAATGTATTACCATTGTATGTATTGTATCTTTTCTCTGAATAAACATTATTTATTTTTTTTTATATTGTTAGCACATGATGATTAGTACATTTTTTTAAATTATAAAAACATTTTGAATAATATTATATTTTATTTTTACTTACATTTTAAGTACTCTATGGCAGACTAAAATCACTTAATGTCGTAGACAAATTAAAACGTTTAAGTGCAAAACAGAGGTGAAAACTGACGTCAATTTTTATAAACACGCTCTTAAAAACCACGTACAACTTGACTGCACCACAACAAGCCCACAACTAACCTTGCGGTCGGTCACGGGCTTAGTTATATTAGGCGTTCAGTGTGTCCAGCGCCTCCTTCCCCGAATATCAACTATTAAAGCAAAAAATGGAAATGGGCATATTACCAACATGGGCATATTGTATTCAGGTACCTTACAACAAAGCACATCTGAATAAGTAATCTGAATTGTTTGACAATTTTCTTCCTCTCCAAATGACGTCGGTCCAGGGGCTTCGTTAGTATTATGGTGATCCTTAGTTATTTCTCCGATTGCAATATCTTCTTTCACAGTTGACGATGACATTCCCATTATATCTGTTTTTGCTAAAATAAAATTCATATACTTAGTCAAACCAAATTACGTATAAATAATAATCAAACTTCGTTCGCTCAACTCAGATGCATTTTGACAGATTCAGATTCAGAGTAGGAAACGTACAACACAAAATTTCCTACCTCACAATATTAACAGCTCAAATAAAGGTTCATTAAAAAAAGAACAATTATTGGAAATATTGGGAGTATATACTAAACTCATACAATTCTGTGGAATCTATTTCCCAAAAATCTTTATTTTGTATAAAAAATTTATTAATATTTTTAACTATTTAATGTTAACTAATTTTCTCATTTGTTACGGTTTAAATAAATTATAATTAAGAAAATACGGAAAAATAAAAACACTTTTTTCAAGAAATCAAATAAGAGAATTGCATAGAGAATTTTCTTAATTTCGAAGATGTTCCAGACGTTAAGCTGTCTCTAAGAGAAATTAATACAAAAGATTCTAACTTTGGAGAACAAGGCTTTATAAAGTGCTACTGCAATAAGAAATGCTCTTCAAAATTATGTAAGTGTAAAAGGTCAACTATTGTGCAACTCTAAATGCCATAATGCCTCAACATGTGAGAATAAACACAAATTTTTGAAGTTATACTTCTTTACGCGCGATATGAGGGTGAATTTTAATAGGATTAAAACCATTGATCCGGCTCAGTCGCATTACAACTTTGTTCTGATTGGATGTTCAAATGACATGACAAAAATTATCCAATATGGCAGCTGTGGCACAGCTGTGGGACTCTGATTTGGTTATGTATGGTTGTTGCGTTTTAAAATTTGTAGGAAGAGAAACAACAAACAAAGAGTTAGTTAATGGTTATACTGCCTTTTTAAATAGTTTTCATATTACATTTTTCGACTTATTAACATAAAAGAGATGATTGTTGCATGCCAATGTGAAAGCCCATCAAACTGTGACTAGTATGAATGCCGCAAAATTACTGATAAAAAACCTATTAGCTCGAAGGCGTAGAGAACTGTGGATAACAACAATCAACCGGGACGGTCTACGATCTCGCTTATTCAAAGCTAAAGAATCTTACACTGGTAAGTGTTTTAAAAATAGTTGATCAAATTTTGTTATGATATTTGAACATAGCCACTTTGCACGATGCAAGTGATTGCGAAATTTATTAGTCGTTATACGGGCTCTGATTGGGTGTTGAAATGATCTGTCAATAATAAATAATTGTTCAATATGAAGGTAAACAAATGTATAATATATTAGTTTTATTGTTGTGAGGACAGAAACAAAAAAGTTTATAATTGTAGTGATTTTTAAATAGTTTTTAAAGCAACAGGTACGTAATAATTGTAAATGTATCATAGGTACCTACCTATTTGAACCTACCAAAATACATAGTATGTAATACTTTTATTTACATAATTTGATTACCATCAAAATTTCTATCAATATTCACCTAATATATTGTTTTCTTACTCTATGTTTTGTTGTATTTTTTCAATTCTAAATCATTTCAAGTCAAAATCAAAATAATTTGATTTACATAATTCAAAAATGTCAAAAGTTTAATCCGTTTAGTTAGTCGATCTTTGCACATAATGACACACTGTCTCCGTGGCGAAGCGTTTAATGCGAGTGAACCCCAATACAACGCCAATACCAGCCGCGCTGGTAAGTTGGTTCGAATCCCAACAGAAACTTTTATTTTTTTATTTTTTTTATACATTTTATGATTGTAAGTATATTTATTATATAATTTTATTTTCAGAAAATATGTATTTAGTTAAAAATTTTCCGACAATTAATGTTCAGAAATCAATTGTGGCATTTTTAATGTGTTTGTGTGTGTTTTATTCTTTTATTATTTTAATTTTTGGCACTGTTTTAATAAAAATGTTTGAGAAGTAGTAAGTATAAATTAGTTTAATATTTAAATAAAATATAAATAAAAAGTATGTATATTAATTCCGTTTATAATCATATAATCATATAATAAAAGTATAAATTCTTACGTGCGTACAAAGTACACACACATTCTTTTTTATTTTAATTACGACAATACAAAAATAATAAATAAAAATTAAATAAATGACGTTTTATTAAAGCTAATCTAACAAATTACTACATTTTAGTAGCTGATCGGGGTTTAATTAGTCAAACCCCGATTTCATAAAATTAGACTTCGACCTTTCCCTGGCCAACTTAGTCTCTCCTAGGTTTGACTAGCCAAAGGCCTAAACTGTAATTTATTTCGGGTTTTGACTAAGACCGTCAGTCAGACCTGAGGATTGCCTAGTCAAACCTAAGAGTGCCTGAAATTCGGGCTTTGACTATAACATATGTACTAGTTTGTTCTTTTCTATCCAGATTGTCTTCTAATCCAAAATTATCTATTATATTATGTTTATATACAAGGGTGTATTGTATCGTCTTACTTTTTCTCTATATAATAACATAAAGATATATAATTACATCCTGCACTTGTGTAGAGAATGCAATTTGAATTGTCTGAGAAATCTTATACGGCCAGAACTAATCCTAAGATAATTACGCTTAGATTTCATTGGAGTATTGAGTATTGGAAAGCACTCTACCCTAATACCCAAATACAACAGGCTTAAGGCCTTAAAGCCAGATGGACACTAAGCTGTTTGACTGCGCCAACTGGCGATTTCCATTTGTTCCTTGTTGTTTTACGGGTCTGAACATATCGCAATGTTTGCTTGTAATAGAACAAGCAAATCGAATAAAATTTTCAATTACGGAAAAGAACGTATCAAGATTTTTCTTAAAAGCTCTACGTCAGTCCAGATTAGATTAAAAGTAAAATAGACGTAAGCAACATTTTAATTTATTTGTAATCGTAATTGGGATGAAGGAGGTAGGATGAAATTTTTATCTAAATTCTTTGAGCTTGTTTAGTTCGATTTCAGATATTGTATTCATCTAACAATAACGTTTCTTCACCATACTTAATAATTAAGCATAATAGTATAGTATAGTTGATCCAAAAGATGGCATAACCCAGACATCCAAAGTGAAAGTTATCCTTCAACGCCAAATTGTTCTATATGGTCCACACAATGTCCAGAAAAAAGTCACACCATTTTGAGCGTCGGATTAGGGGGGAGAGGGGGGAGAAAACGGTAAATGTAAAAAGTATCGAAAACCTCCACTTTTCACCCTCCGCAACTCTGGAACCGTTGATTTTATAACAATTATGTATAGAACCTTTTTTGTTTTAAATTTTATATAGAATATTTTTCTATAGAACATTTCTAACGCTAAAGCACAGTTTTAGAAATATTGACGAAAAACATAAAAAACTACTAATTTACCGACTTCTCCCCCATCTCCCCCCCAAACCGGACGCTCAAAATGGTGTGACTTTTTACTGAACAATATGTGGACCATATAGAACAATTTGGAGTTGAAGGAAAACTTTTACTTTGGATGTCTGGGTTAGGCCTTTTTTGGACCAATTATACTATACTACCTCCGTAACTTTGGAACCGTTCATTTTAGAAGGGTTATGCATAGGGCCTTTTTTATTTCAAATTTAATGTAGAACAATTTTGTGTAGAGGGTTGTTTATGCTAAACCGCTTAGTTTTAGAAATATTGACGAAAAACGTAAAAAACTACGAATTTGCAGATTTCTCCCCTTCTCGCCCCACCCCCCCCCCCAAACCCGACGCTCAAAATGGTGTGACTTTTTTCTGAACATTATGTGGACCATATAGAACAATTTGGTGTTGGAGGATAACTTTCACTTTGGATGTCTGGGTTTGGGTCTAACTATACCATACTATAAGTAATTTATTGTACGTGATAACCCATTTATAGACTGGGGCTTTTAGCGCTAAAAACACCCTAATAAACCAATTTTTAAATACAGCACCTAGAGACTTGCAACTTTTTGGATTCTGTTCAAAATGATGTCAGGAAAAAATTATACTATAGATAAATGGGTGGAAATGTATAGTTGCATTTTAAACTGCATAAAATGCATACAAAAGTGCATAAACCTGTCAATCGTATTAAGCGCCAAATTTTGTTACTCAGAGGATTTTGGGGTCGTTGAACACGACTGTAACATCAGAACCGACCTCCAGATCGCCTGTTGTCCAGGGTCAATGCTAAGGCACGTCTTCTGGAAGTTCGAGGACTATTGGCACTAAATTGATGCAAACAGGTTACTTGGAGAATTTTTGAGTCGTTGAACAAAATTACGCCATCAGAATTGACTTCCAGAGCACCTGGTGCTCAGTGTCTCTGCTAGGGCACGTCATCTTCTGGAGTTTCGAGGGTTTTTGGCATTAAATTGATGCAAATAAATTACTAGGGCGGTTTTTAGGGTTGCTAAAAACGAATACGCCATCAGAACCGACACTCGGAGCAACTGGTGTAAAGAACCACGTCATCTTCTGGAGTTTTGAGGGATTTAGGCACTAAATTGATGTAAACAGATGACACGAGGGGTTTTTAGGGTTACTTAACATGAATACGCTATCAGAACTGACCCCCGGACCACCTGGAGTCCACGTTCAATGCTAAGGCATGTCATCTTCTGGAGTTTCGAAGCATTTTCTGTATTTTACGCACTTTAAAATGCAACCATGCATTTCCACCCATTTTTATATAGTAGACTCTTTTCCTTGCATCATTCTGAACACAATACAAAAAGTTGCAAGTCTCTAGCTGCTGTATTTAAAAAAAATATTTTGTGCTAAATACTCTGCTCTATTAGGGGTACTATTTTGTATGTCAACTCTAATTAAAGTTTAAAAAAAATTATTTAGAAACGATACAAATAATGGCAACATTGAAATATTAATCCAAACATCTTCTTATTTTAGTATTATATCTGATTATCGAAAGTTGGCGATCATATGAGCAATAACAACTTTGTTTACGGCATCTCTAAACAGATTAGCGACTGTCTCTTGATACCGTTCTCGGAAATTTCGTTGCCAGGATGTTCTTCTTCGACCTGGACCTCTTTCTACAGACACGAAGAAAGTTCCTAATATATTATGTTTAATAAAGTTGGCCTAAATGACATTAATGATGAATGAGAGAAAGAAGATATGCGTACCTTTATGTGTCTCTTCTTTCTGCTTTTCTTTTTTAGTTCAAATGCTACTCCTTCATGTATTGCTTCATATCATGTCTTTGATTGGCCCATATCGCCGCTTCACAAGAACGTAGGCTTAAGTCAAAATTTGACGAAATTGACATATTAATGCAGATCTACTAAAAATAAAAGTATCTATCGCGTAAATAAAGACCTATGACGTTAATAATAATAGTCGCTAAGAAATAGCACCAATTGTCTATATTTGTTTAGTGGTTAAATACTTAACATTTTCGTATGAATACGGACCCAAGTTAGTTACGCCGCAGAATAGCGCAGAATGTGAAGCAATTTGTGTGTTTATTTCTCGTCAAGGACGGCCGGTCTTATACTTACGATTAGTTTTTGAAGTTATACTTCTTTAGGCACGAGGGTAAATTTTTATTTTGCTGGGCGCATGCGCACATTGACAGTATGGTATGAAACGTTATGAGAGATCTGATTGGGTGTTAAAATCATCTGTCAATAATTGTTCAAATGGAGATTCTGGATAAACAAAATGTTGTGTATATTAGTTTTTATTGTTGTGAGGATAGTGACAAAAAGCAAGTTCATAATTGTAGTGACTTTTTAAATAGTTTTTAAAATCAACAGGAACGTACCTTATTGTAAATGTTTCAGTATTGTAATAAAAAATTACAAATTAGGTAAATACTTATTTGGAAAATGTACCTACCTAACTAGTAGGTAATGCTTTGATTTACATAATTTGATTACCAATAAAAATCTCCATCTAATATATTAATTTTTGAGTCTATATTTTGTCGTATTTTAATTCCACAAGAATCAAATTTATTTGATTAAACTAACGGAATAAACAACTGTCAAAAAAATTTTAAAACGTTTAGTTGCTAGGTATAACTTTCCACTTCATTCACATATATCGGTAGTTAAATTCTGGGTGGGGTGAGTTCAAAATAATCTAAACATGATAGACGCAGGTTCAATTCACAATGAAAATTTTTATTTTTTTTATTTTTTTTTATACATTTTATGATTGTAAGTATATTTATTATATTTTTTTTCAGAAAATACGTATTTAGTTAAAATTTTCTAAACAATCGTTCAGAAATAATTTCTTTGTTTTTATTTTTCAATGTGTTTGCGTGTGTTTTATCCTTTTATTTATTTAATTTGTCGTATTGTTTTAATAACAATTTTTGGAAAGTAGTAAGTATTAAAATTACTTTAATATTTAAATAAAATATAAATAAACTGTTATATTGATTTCGTTGAAATCATATAATAGAAGTATAACTTCTTACGTGCGTACAAAGTACACACACATTCTTTTTTTGTGAAAATTCGACCTCTCTAAAATAAGGACCATTTTTTTAGTTAGGTCAGCGTTTTAACAATTTTGAAGTACATGATTCTGAGGGAAAAAGACTCAAATGCAATAGGGGTTAACAAATACACTTTATAAATTTATCTAGTTATCACAGTTTGTATTTAGATATATTTCTAACAAAATTGTATAGGTAATTTCTTTAAAGTGACAACTTATTAGGGAGTTATGCTCATAATCATATCCATAAAATTTTAAAAGGCCTCTCCTCTAAAATCGTCGTTTTTGACTTATGCCTACGTTCTTGCGAAGCGGCGATATGTGTATTAAAATCGCCACCTATTATGCCTTTGTCCTCTGATGCAACATCACTCAGCATATCTCCTAATAATTGATCATAATAAGCATTATTTCTTTCATTATTATCTAGACCTGTTTAAGAAGCATACACACACAGCATTAAATAATTCTTTTTCAAATATAAATCTCTCTGACATTATTTCAGCAGTAATAGCTAGCAGTAATTCGTACAACTTTTACGATGTTAGCTTTAACCCTATCTATATTTCCGTGGGAACATACTCGTAGAGTTCGTCTATCTATGTCTCCCCAATAAAACTCCTACATTGGTCTGAATGTAGTAAAGCCGATTACTATTAGACACCTGTCAACGATAACGGAGTTACAGTTTGTCTTAATGTAGACCTGAAGATGCATATCAAATTGTATTATGCGAAACCGGTCATCCTAGGTAATATTAAACTGATTGTGAAGTCTACTTTATCTAAATATTGGTAAATTTTGCCGTATACCTAGTTTTAGTTCTGTTTTTTCTTCTTCTAACAAATCTTAAATATTATTTATCATCAAAATTATCAGTAGTAATTGCACAAGAGCACTAAAATTATTGAATTTTTCCCGAGTGACACTTTGAAAGTTTTAATTTCACGACCCGAAGGGGAGTGAAATTATGTCAAGGTGTCACGAGGGCAAAACTTCGATCCTAATTTTAGAGATCGAGTGCAATTTGCTACGATTATTTCATGAATAAAACTGTTAAAAACCAAAATTTTATTTTAATTTATTTATTTAAGTACAAATTAGTACAATTAAACACACAGTTATTATAAATATTTGACGATTGAAAGCCATCACTTTTATAACTTTTAAAACATTAATTGTCATTTATGTCACTGAATGTATTTTTTCGCAGTAACAAAGGGCATCTGACGTAATATACTTGACGACGAAATATTATCAAAAATGATTACCTTAATTTTTATTTCTGTAGCTTTCTATTGGTAAGAATCTCCTATGAATGAAATAATCAGTAGTAATTGCACAAGAGCTCTAAAATTATCGAATTTTTCCCGAGTGACACTTTGACAGTTTTCATTTCACGACCCGAAGGGGAGTGAAATTATGTCAAAGTTTCACGAGGGCAAAAATTCGATACTAATTTTAGAGATTGAGTGCAATTTGCTGCGATTATTTCATGAATAAACCTGTTCAAAACCAAAATTTAATTGTAATTTATTTATGTAAGTACAAATTACTACAGTTAAACACACAGTTGTTATACATATTTGACGGTTGAAAGTCATCACTTTTATAACTTTTAAAACAGTAATTGTCATTAGTGTCACTGAATATATTTTTTCGTAGCATCGAAGGGCATCTGACGTAATATATTTGACGATGGGATATTATCAAAAATTATCGGGTGTAATATCACAAGAGAGTGAGAATAAATTGAAAATAATGCGACGGTTTTTCGAAAATTTGTTGTCTGGCAATAAACACGAGAGCCCGCAGGGCTCGAGTGGCTATTGCCCAATGACAACAAATTTGAGTAAAAATGAAGCATTATTTTCTTATTTATTCTTACTGTCGTGTGGTATCCGTAAGACTATTTTTTAATACGTATATTATGGATATTTTCTTAAATATGACAATTGTTAAAACTAGGAAACTGGTTGCCATTAAACAGAAACAATCTACTTAAAAAAATTCTATCGGTAATTTTCTACAGTAGATAATTCTCAGTATAATTTTAATCTGATTGGACAGAATTAAACACGGGATCAAATATCTTGCTATACGATTGGAAGTTAAAATCATTAAAAAATAATCACTTTAATTTTTATTTCTGTAGCTTTCTATTGGTCAGAATCTCCTATGAATGAAATAATCTGTTTTATCTACCATACTATAGATATTGTAAATGGATTACATTCCTTAAGTCCACATTTCTAATTCACAAGGATTATCGAATATTCATTCAGTTTCAGTTGCCGGACTCGTATGTTACACCAATCAAATTTTATAATCCGTTAATTCCGCATTCAATCAATTTCTTTGTTTAGTTTTCCCTTGAAATGGACGTTCAATCCCCGAATAAACATCGAAATTATATAAATCCTATAACTAACAATTCACTAACAAACGACGAATGGCCAAATTAAACAGGGTACCATTTCGTTTCATGAATACAAATGACATATCTGATTACTAATTCCGTAATTAGCGAGCTTGGTCTGTGTCCACTATACTTATAGAAGAGTCTGGCAAATGGCCAACAACAAGAAACGGCACATTTATTTGATCCAATTTAATTTTGTTGATTTTTAACATTTTTAGCTCTTTGTTGTACAGGTTTTTAAATAAAGAAAAATTAAAATTGCATTAAGAGTAAAAAGGTAATAGCTAGTAAACTGGAAACATGGTGCTTATTCAAGCTATTTTCAGAAGTCGTGTGAGAAATATACTGTAAAATTGGCTGTTGGGCGTGAAAAAAGGGGATAAGTCAATTTTTGACGAAATAACGGGATTATTTGGGATATGGGTTAAAAAAGAATGTTTTATTTGTGGGTAAAAGGAGAAAAGTCAATGTAGCTAAAATTGGAAATTAAATTGATTGTTCCAAAAGATTACTCATCAGAGTAATTACTTACAAAATAATATATAAAGTTTAGTGTAAAAAGGGATATGTTAACATATACCTTTGGCACTGTCTATATCAGTTTATATATTAGTAAAGAATGAGACAACTTGTCTTGGCCCCTTATTCACGGTTAGCTTTTAATGCAACGGGATATTGATTTCTGGGATTGGCCGATATGTGGCATTGGAACAGCCCCTGCAAATGGTCAAGTGACCTTTTATAGTGTGTGATGTCCGAGATTATGTTTATATTTTTAATGTATACAGATGGTGACATAATACAAAGAAAGACAGCGTTTTTACAATATTTACTTAGTTATAAGTTAACCTTTGTAAATGATACAATTCACAAGCTCACTACTATTTTATGGGATGAATCTTTAGCAAAACGTGGCCGAAATAAAATTGGTCCCTGCCTATATCAATACCTTACTAAAGATTTAGATCCTAACGTCGAGACACCTAATAATATACTTAGACTGCTGCTGTCCTGGTCAAAATGAAAACAGTTTAATAAAAGCAGCTTGTTTAAACGCTTTACAATGCTCTGCAAATTTAAAAATTATTGTTCACAAATTTTTAATGTCAGGTCATATACATATGGAGTGCGATACGAATCATAGTCTAATAGAAAATAAAAACGCAAAACGGATACTCAGTCTAACAAGACAAACTGAAGACAGTTTCGTTGGTTAATATATGAAAAATCTAGTATAATCTAGATTTCTCTTCTAGAAACATACAAGTTTCAGTACAAGTTGTCCTTTGACAAATCTTTTAAGAACCTTTTAAGACCGCAGATTTAGAAAAGAGGGGAAAAGCGTCTACAAACTTATTACCCAAGGAGGCATATAACAAGCCTGAGCCTATAACGGTAGAAAAGAAAAATTTACCCACAGATAAAAACTTAGCTGATTTACTCCCGGATTCATCAACCTCTGACGACGAATAAAAATTTGAAGTATGTTTAGCTATTAGTAATAATAGTCTAAGAGCTGAGAGCGGATTTTGTGCGTGATAAGTAATATGGAAAAACTATACGGGGATATGTTGAATTATTTGTGTACATGACTTTCACCAACGGCCGGAAACCAGAGTTGGGGCCGAGGGTAGTTATAAGGGGTCAAAGTCGCGGATTTTATTATTTTTTTTATGACGCTCATGATCGAGATAGTGTACCAAAATTTGGGAATAAGTAGGTCATCACGTACCTAAGTAAAATCTCTAGGGGCTCAACGCTGCGTGGCCGACAAAGGGGTGGGGGTAGGGGTGAATATAAAAAATATAACGGGTTTTTTGCGACGTTCATGATTGCGATACTGCACCAAAATTTGGGTATAAGTAGACCATGACATAAATAACTAAAATCCCCAGAGCCGGAAACCAAAGTGGGGAAGGAAGGTAAGTTATAAGGGGTCAAAATTCCGTTTCTTATTATTTTTTTTTTGTGACGCTCATGATCGAGATAGCGCGCCAAAATTTGGAAATAAGTAGGTCATGACGTAACTAAGTAATTTCACCAGGAGTGGAACGCTGCGTGGTCGACAAAGGGGTGGGGCAGGGGTGAATATAAAAAAATGTAAGGGGTTTTTTGCGACGTTCGTGATTGAGATAGTGCACCAAAATTTGGAAATAAGTAGACGATGACATAACTAAGTAATATCCCCAGAGGCGGAAACCAGAGTGGCGGACGAGGGTAGTTATAAGGGGTAAAATTCGCGGTTTTTATTATTTTTTTTGTGGCGCTCATGATGGAGATAGTGCACCAAAATTTGGGAGTAAGTAGGTTATGACGTAACTAAGTAAAATCTTCAGGGGCGAAACGCTGCTTGGGGTACAAAGGGGTGGTAGGCAGGGGTGAGTATAAAAATATATGGGGGTTTTCTTGCCGTTCGTGATCGAGATAGTGCACCAAAATTTGGGAACAAGTAGATCATGACATTACTAAGTAAAATCTCCAGGGGCGGATCGCTGCGTGGGGGACAAATGTTGTGCCGGGTCACAAAAAAAAAATAAAACACACTGCGAATTTGACCCCTTAAAACTACCCTCATCCCCATCTCTGGTTTCCGGCTCTGGGGATTTTACTTAGCTAAGTCATGGTCTACTTATTCCCAAATTTTTGTGCACTATTTCAATCTAGCACGTCACAAAAAACCCCTTATATTTTTTATATTCACACCTATCCCCACCCCTTTATCGGCCACGCAACGTTCCACCCCTGGAGATTGTACTTAGTTACCTCATGACCTACTAATTCCTAAATTTTGGTGCACTATCTCGATCATGAGCGTCACAAAAAAAAATAATAAAAACCGCGATTTTGACCCCTTATAACTACCCTCATGCCCAACTCTGGTTTCCGGCTCTGAGGATTTTCCTTAGTTATGTCATGGTCTACTTATTCCCAAATTTTGGTGCACTCTGTCAATAACGAACGTCGCAAAAAACCCCTTATATTTTTTGTATTCACCCCTGCCCCACCCCTTTGTCGGCCACGCAGAGTGCCACCCCTGGAGATTTTACTTAGTTACGTCATGACCTACTTATTCCCAAATTTTGGTGCACTCTCTCGATCATGAGCGTCACAAAAAAAAATAATAAAAACGGCGATTTTGACCCCTTATAACTACCCTTGTCCCTAACTCTGGTTTCCGGCTCTGGGGATTTTACTTAGTAATGTCATGATCTACTTATTCCCAAATTTTGGTCCACTATCTCAATCACGAACGTCGCAAAAAACCCTTTATATTTTTTATATTCAACCCTATCCCCACCCCTTTGTAGGCCACGCAACGTTCCGCCCCTAGAGATTTTACTTAGTTACGTAAAGACCTACTTATTCCCAAATTTTGGTGCCCTATCTCGATCATCAGCGTCATAAAAAAAAATAATAAATTCCGCGACTTTGACCCCTTATAACTACCCTCTGCCCCAACTCTGGTTTCCGGCCGTTGGTGAAAGTCATGTACACAACTAATTCAACATATCCCCGTATAGTTTTTCCATATTACTTATCACGCACAAAATCCGCTTCTATCTCTCCGACTATAATTAATGTAGAATGTTTTTTAATAATATAAATCTTCTTTTTCTTCTTTTTTTATAGACATTACTTTGTTTGTTTTTTTTTTCAATGTGTCTCTAGTAAGTTGTCATTCCATCGTTTCGTGGTCTTCCGTCTCTCGCTGTCCTGACTATCCTATTTGTTGTCATTCGGCTTATGTGGTCATTCTATTCTATTCTTCTATTTCTTACCCAGTTATTAATGTTATACACCTTGCAGCTCCGTCGTATATCTATACTTCTAGCTCTGTCCCATAGAGTCTTACCATCGATTTTTCGAAGGGTTTTCATCTCCGCTGTTTCGAGCAATCTCTTTGTCCTCTCTGTGTCGGGTCGTATTTCTGCCGCGTATGTTATTATTGGTCTGATAACTGTTTTGTAAATTCTGCCTTTCATTTATTTTCCGATATTTTTATTTCTCCATATTGTGTCATTCAGGCAACATGCGGCTCTGTTTGCCCTATTCACTTGATCTTCCACTTCTGTTTCGAGCCTTCCGTAGCTAGATAGTGTGATGCCTAGGTATTTAAACTCCATCACTTGTTCTATTATCTGACCTTCCAGCTCCAATTTACATACATATTATTGGATCTGCTGTTATAACCATGCATTTTGTCATTTGTGAGGAAATTAACAAGTTAAATTTTCTGGCGATTATGTTGAATTGGTGCAGCATACGTTGTAAATCATCTTCACTTTGAGAGATTAGTATTGCATCGTTCGCATAGCAGATTATTTTAAGTTGTTTTTTTCCCATTTGGTATCCTTTTTTTAATTCTTACATTTTTTATTGTTTCGTCCATGATCAGGTTGAACAATAAATGACTCAAGGAATCAAGGAATATACAATAAAAATATACGTTGCATTTAAGTGATCTTGTATCTAAAATTTTCCATTATCCTGTGTAATCATTTCTATGTTCAATTACAAAGGGAGTAAGTCATTTGGGTATTTGTGAAAAAAGAGGTAAGTCAATCAAATACCGATTTAAACATATTTTGCTCCCAAATATTCAGCAAAAAAATTGTAATCTATGTATGAAAAGTATATGTAAAAAATAATTTCAAATAGATTACCATTCTAAACATCTTTTAAAAATAATAATTTATTTGCAAAATTTTAAATGTCGTTTTTCTTGTTTTGAATTTTTATGCCTTGTCCCTTTTTTACGCCCAAGAGCGCTTTATATTGCGCAATTTATCTACTAGATAACCAGAAGAAGACCAGAAATGCGCATAAACCATTTTCTTTTGTTTATTTAATAAACACCCATAAAAAGCTTAAGAACATTACAATCTGCTCAAACAATATGATCTTTTTAAAACGTTTTTATATACTTGGCTTGGTTGGTGTCACGGACTCCGCAAATTTTGTAATCCATTTTAAAAATAGTTCTAGGCTAACTAGGTACTTGAAATTTTCAGAATAGCTCAGAGCTGACTAACAATGCAATATTTAACTGCTATTGTATGGATAAATGGATTTTTTTAAATATCAAACTATTTTAAAAATGTGACTAATGCTATGACATTTGAATTCCATTTTAACGTAAGTTAAGACATCGAGAGATGGTAGCTCAGTGGTAGAGCGTTAGACCGGAGATCTAGAGGTCCTGAATTCGAAACCTTCCTGTCGCTTATTTTTTTTTAATACATAATTAAAAGTTAATATACTTAAAATTCATATTTTATAAGTTAATTATTATTATATGCCATTTTAAAAACGTTAGTATTATAAAAAGTACTTTTTTATACTAGTGTAATTTTTTATAGTCTAAATGACTACTAAAAACCTAAGACTAAGGGCAAACTCAATCCCTTAGATTATGTTAACATACTGCTCAAATATGAACCTGTAAAATCACTTGTACTATACTCTGCTTACTTCTTAACTAACTCGAAATGTTTCTTTGTCTTGAGTCGTCTAGCCAGATCCGTGTTGTCGAGGAGCTGAATGGCCTCAAAATTGATGTGTCGAAGAAGTCGTTGTTTGTGACTCTTGACAAATTTTTCAATGGTCTTGTTAACGGTATCCATTACTACGTCCCTATGGAGGTCGCCATTTTTATTATAGTGCCAAGGAGCGTTGATATTGCTAGTTAGCTCTTTGTTTTGGAAACGTTGGATGAGATCTAAATTACTCCTACTACATTACTCAGCTGGAAGCCATAGTCCGTATAGGTTTTAGAATCTGTTTATACAAAAGTATTTTGTTGTAGATTGATAGAGTGAATTGTTTTCCCAATTGCCAATATATTTTTGTATGCTTCATGTTGAGCTGCTCCCTTTTCTATTTAACATAGGCCCTCCAGCGTATTCTAGCATCTAATGTAATAGCCATTTTACGGTATCAGCATATTGTATCTGAGTATTATTTGCATTAACAGGACTGTGTTATTTTTTGTTGTTTGTAAAATTATTGAACCCTGACTACATTTCGTTTAATTTAATTCGTCAGCATAACAGAGGCTTATAGTTTCCTTCCTCCGTCTTCATGGTCTTCACCAACGGCCAAGACGGCAGTATCAGCAGCAAAAGTAGCTATTGTGTTATTCTCTAAGTTAAGGATATCACTCATGTATAATAGGTATATGATGGCCTTATCACTCTACCTTGTGGTACACCTGCCTTGATTTCTTGTAGTTCCGAGTAGGCTTCTTCTTGATTAACCCTAAAAACTCTATCCGTTATATTAGATTCCAATAATTATGTGTATTATCTTGGCAAACGTAAAGACAAAATGAAACAGGATAAAAAATTATAAAAGATATCAGGAAAATGACAAAGCAGAAACCTATTAGTGAGTACATTAAACAGAAGCAAACGTTCTAGTTAAGATATATTAATATAATGAAACCAGAAAGAATTACAAGGCAACAATTAGAAAAAGAAAATAAGCCAAGTTTTCAATCTAATAGCACACAAAACAACATCCAAAAATGTTACTCTACATCCTACCAGATTGAAAACAATGGGAACCTTCTCTGCAGGGCCGGATTTAAGGGGGGCAGGCTGGGCAGCTGTCCCCACATTTCGGGGCCCCCACAAAGCCCCAAACATAAGAGGTTCATTTAAACAGATATTGGCAGGAGATACAGGAACTCGACATCGACAATGTATGTCAAGTCCAAGTATAAAATGAAGGACCGTAGGAGTGATAATATAATACATTGTTCATGGTTATGTGTTTCACCTTCCACCGGGTGAGTGTACATATTGCTTCGTTTGTAAATTTTTATCTAGTGTTCGTACCCATTTTAGCCACAGAGGAATGATTGGAAACATGCAGATAGTAGGCTTATTATGGATCACGAAATGTCGAAAGCACACGAAAGAATTGGGTGTATTGATACTGAAATAGCAAAACAGGCCGTAGCAATAAAGAATTATTGTAAAATACTCAAAGACTAATTTTAGTGTTATAAAGTTTATTTGTGAACGAGATTTAGCATTTCGCAGCGAAAATGGGTTGTCGAGTTCATCACAAAAATGAAAATTATTTGGGAATACTCCATACTCCAGTTATTAGCTGAATATGATCAATTTTGAAGCACCATATTAATCAATATTCAAATCCTGGAAGCGGACATGTCAACTAACGTTCATCAACCATATGTGAGAAAATTGTACATCCGATGGGTCAAAACGTATTAAATGAAATAGTTTCAAGGATTAAGAGGCCAAATTATTATTCAGTTGATACCAATCGATTAACTGTGATATTTTTTTACATAGAAGGTTTCACTCCTGTTGAAAGGTTTACCATGTTTTTGCCAATTGAAATTTACTAAACGCAACAGCAAGTCACTTAGTGTCACTTGCTGTTACGTTTAGTAAATTTCAATTTCCGACTTATTTCGTATGCTTTAAATGATGACGCACGGGTAAAGACTCGCGGACTCAACATTATGTATTTGTCACTTCCTCTACATAATATACAACTTGTTAACAGAATGTTTAAAAGCTGCGTCTTTAAGCGAGAGCAACGCAGACCGTGGCAAAAATATTATTGTTCCTAAAAGAGCAAATACAACTACCTACTACTAGATATGGAGATGATGCCGCAAAAGAACTAGTTAAAGGTTATAATCAGATTAAAGGAGCAATATTCAAAATTTTGTAAGACTATGAGCAACAATTTAAAACTCGTAGCATTGCAAACGGTGTGTACCTATAATCGAATGTGTTTACTGGAAACAGAGAGGATATTAGGGAAGACAAACAGCACAAGTCGTATTCTTCAAGATCCAAATATTGATCTTAATACAGGAGTGGCAGCACTTAAATCACTTAAATAAATTATGCAGTCAGGACGTGACAATTTCGAAAGATATGAGAACATCAGAGAAGCTTGAAACTCAAAATTTTATCGCTATAATAGATCACTTCATTACCTCTTTAAGTCAGAGGCTGTCTACTTATTCCAATTTTGTATTTTTACATCATTTTGGAAAATTGGAAGATTTAACTCTCAATGAAATTGAAGTTCACTCACTAAAGCTTGCCAACATTTATAGCAATCATTTAGATGAAAACTTACGTGTCCATCTGGTACAGTTTGTAAGATTCTTCAATTCATTTAAAGAGGAAATCAGCTCATCAAATATAAGCAAAGAACTTCAAACGTACCAACTGCTAAAAGAAAACAATATTAATGATGCTTTTCCAAATGTTGAGGTGACACTTTGTTTATATTTACTTCTGATGCTAACTAAATGCAGTGGATAGAGATCATTCTCAAAATTGAAGTTAATTAAAAATCGACTTTGGTCTAAAATGGGCCAAGAGTGTTTGAATCATCTCTCTATAATGAGCATTGGCCACGATGTCTTAATGCAACTAGATATGTCTAACATAATCAAGAAATTTTCAAATAAAATATCTCGAAAAATTCCCGGACTTTAACCATACATCTTACTATTATTATTATATACTGTTTACTATTTAAAAGTATATTTATTATAAAAGTAGATCAACATTTTTTTAATGGTAGGAGGTAGGGCCCCCACACCAATTCTGCCCAGGGGCCCCCACCGCCTTAAATCCGGCTCTGCTTCTCTGGTAACACCTCCAAGGCTTCTACAATTCGCAAGCCATAACGGATGCTGAGACTAAGGAAGATGAGGGAATTTTACAATTTATAATTCACGTCCCATCTGCTCAGCGCGGTAAAGTTCCAACGAGAATGGTTCCAAACGTACTCCAATCAGAGTAAACATGTAAATCGTGCCATTTCGTTCGTTGCAATCGGTGACTGCACGCCGGGGTTTGTCCTAGTTGGGTCAGAGAGAGCAGCATATGTACCTCCTGATGAGAGACTAATAAGTTTCGAAACTGGTAGAGGTGCTTGCTGCACTCTCTGATTGAACTGGAATAATGATGCGGTAAAAGGGCAAAAATTAGAATTGCGAATTAGAAGGAAAAGGATAAAGGAAAGGCCCATAAAGAAATGGAAAAATTAACTCTACGAAATAGGAAGAAGTAAAATGAAAAGTATTAAAGAATTGAAGACGATGGTCAAAATGTAAATGCATGGGAAAATAGGTAAATGAAGAACTGAAATCAAAATCGGAGGCCTGAGAGCTCAAAGGATATAAGAATAACAAGAGAAAGTGTTAGAATAAGATCGCTCTGATGAATCCCTGAGCATGAACAGTATCCTCCTCCCCGTACACTAATTATGTATGAATGAGTACTAATATTGACCTATATGTAATTACGTAGCTAAAACTTTCAAACTAAAGCCAAAAAAACAAAAAAAATCTGCATAAATTTATTATAGAAATTGCGTTACCTGTGTACTAATTAACCGATATATTGGAATAAGATATACAAGTGGAAGGTAAAGTTTCCACGATCGTGACAGTGTATAGGAAAATATACAAGAAAACTAGTTAAGTACTTTCGAAGGAAAACTTTGTAGGTTGACTTAAATCCTTTGAGCGTCGGCGTCGTGTACATAATGTTACGCGGAAAACTTTTAATATGGTAAAGACGTGAAATTATTTTGCTTGGAGCTTAAATAATAAGTCAAAATACATGTACTTTTTAGTTTTTTATGAGCTAAAAGTTAGAAAAAGTTAGTAGAAAAGTTCCATAATTCTGAATTAGAACTGTTTGATTTTGATCTATTTATAAAAGTTTCACCTGGCAACACAAAGACGTATTTAAAACAAAATAGAACGCTATCAGAAGTTCACCAATGAAAGCAAATAAAAAAGTGGTATTTTAGTTAAGATGAAGATAAATGACAACGTAGAAATTAAGTAAACACTTCTGTTGTATGTAGGTATCTGAATTTATTAAAAATTCTGATATATTGGAATAAGATATACAAATGGAAGGTAAAGTTTCCACGATCGTGACAGTGTATAGGAAAATATACAAGAAAACTAGTTAAGTACTTTCGAAGGAAAACTTTGTAGGTTGACTTAAATCCTTTGAGCGTCGGCGTCGTGTACATAATGTTACGCGAAAAACTTTTAATATGGTAAAGACGTAAAATTATTTTGCTTGGAGATTAAATAATAAATCAAAATACATGTATTTTTTAGTTTTTTATGAGCTAAAAGTTAGAAAAAGTTAGTAGAAAAGTTCCATAATTCTGAATTAGAACTGTTTGATTTTGATCTATTTATAAAAGTTTCACCTGGCAACACAAAGACGTATTTAAAACAAAATCGAACGCTATCAGAAGTTCACCAATGAAAGCAAATAAAGAAGTGGTATTTCAGTTAAGATGAAGATAAATAATGACAACGTAGAATGAAGTAAACACTTCTGTTGTATGTAGGTATATGAATTTATTAAAAATTCTTTAAACTTTATCCACATGGTAGTGGAAAATTACAATACACAAAACGTTTTCGGTCGAAACTCACCGTCATCAGTGTGAAGCGGGAAATAAGTAAACCACTTAAATTTAAAAGCTAAAGGGTAAATTTTGACAGTTGAAAAAATAGAGAATGTGGTTACTTACGTCCAGTGTACAAGTATATGAAACTAGCCACTTAATTAGGTGTAAAAACGTCTAAATTACATTATTGGTAGATTTAGCATTGTAAAGTAATCGACATTAACCTTCCGCAACTAACATAGGTTTTCTGAACATTAAAGATAACATCAGTGTCAGAGACCAACATAAAAAAATGTTTCCATTGACACATTTTCAAGTGTAGGATTGTGTTTACTCCTTGAAGGAGTGAAGTTAAACAAGAATGATACCTATTTTTAATTCATTAAGGCTCTTAAACATTAGCAAAATACCAAATAAAATAAAAACAATTATATAACAACTCATTTGTGATTTCCACTGATGTTTTCTTGTACCTACCTTCACCTTTTACTCCTGGCAATTGCGATACTAAATTGTCAGCACTTGTTCGCACGTTTTTTGTTAATATAAATATTTTTATCGCTAAGCGTCACTAAAGTCGTTCATTATTGTACTCATTTGCCCTCATTTGCGGCAGTAAAGTAACACTTTATTGTACTGAAAGAAGAATTTTAATTTACCTGCCGCGATTAATCGAGATTGAATGTAAGTGGTCGATGGCAGTAATCGATTACTTATTTGAGTTAACTTACAATTTATTTACTTTAATTACTAAAAATATTCTACAAAATTTACGACACTGTTAATTAAATTTATGTCAAAAGTACAATTCTGTAGTATTTTGTAATTATATTCATATAAAATAAATCAAAACTTTACCGATTTAGTAATTATTCAATATTGATAACTATCGATTGAAAATCGAAAGCGGCCATCATGCAAAAGTCATCTGTTATCACTGTCATGAAATTTTTATTACGTCTAAAATTTAAAAAATTCTTAAATTGTAAATTGCAAGTAAGTGTTAAAACCAATATTAAATTGTTGTCGATAAAATTTTGTATGCACCACGTCAGTAAAGACTCGTCTCTTATTCGCCTCGCTCGCTACATTCGCTCTGCTCATAATATCAGACTCGTTCGATAAACAGTAACTTTACTGTCTTAGTACATAAATAACTATTTTCATCGAGTATATCACGTCCAACATCGGTCTCTGAGACAAAATTTGCCGATAATTGCATAATCACTTGACACTAAAGACTCAAACTTCAACACTAAAAACAGGCACCTGAATTAGGCAGCTACTGATGGCGGCGAAGATACATAACGAACAATTTGGATATAATCATAGAAACTCAAAGTTTTTTTTTCTGATTTTGGCCTTGGTTTAGAACTAGAACCTTTAGCCACGTAATTGTATAACTTATCACTAACTCAGGTGTAATGTGTAGTGTGTGTGTTGAGTAAGTGTCTTGTTACTTTGCAAAGTCGACGTCATTGTCTTTGCAAAGAGACGCTAATTGTATCCGAACGTCTGCGGTTCCTCCGGTGAGTACCGATCCCACAAGGACAGAAACTATTTTCATTTATTAATTTATAATAAATGAAAAAATTCCTGACCCTGGTGAGATTCGAACCCACTACCATTCGGAACTTTCGATCCAAAGGTTAGGCGCTCTTACCACTGAGCTGAGCCACACAGGGGGTCAAACTCTAAGTTAAAGTAGAAGGAAGGTTAAGTCGATGTATTAATATTATTTCAATAGGGCTTTTCATTCACAGTCATTTGTTTCAAGCTTCTGTCATGTGTCACATAATATTAATATGTCTACGTCATAAGTTATTGGCATACACCAATGATACAAACCAAAGACGTATGACGTAGATATATTAATATTATGTGACACATGACAGAAGCTCGAAACAAATGACAATCGATGAAAAGCCCTATACCATGTGGATGTACTTCATCCTTGATCGGAAATTGCACGTACTGTTCAGGTGAGAGGTTAACGACCAACTGACCTAGACTGATAGGTGCCAAAAATGTATGACAAGATGTCACAGGAAAGTGGTTTTTCATGAATTGACATGATGCCTGTGTCATCCGAAAAGTGAATAATGAAAATTACTATTTACATTTATTCAATATATTTAACATTTGAAAATATTATTATTATTTAATATGAATACAAATATGTTAATAAAAGTTTATGAACTGTAATATATTAATTGGTTCAAACTGTAATTTGAAAGCAAAATTTTGCAGTCCAGCTGTGACGTCACAAAATTTTATGGAAAATTAAATAAATGGAATATTAATTGAAATCTGGGTTAAAGTAAAAATATGATAATTGTATTGAATGAGTTATGGTTCAAGTGTGAGGAAGAGAATAGAAAAAACTAATTGAAAAGGAATGTTGATATTTGTTTCAGAGTTGTGACTGCATAGCTTCACTGAGGATGCATAGATGCTGAAATAGCTATATGGAGATGGTGGTCCAACTCTGAATCAAATAAAAACAAAAACTGCTTTTATCAAATAAAAACAAAAACTGCCTTTATCTTTGAAAAGGAATGGTTGGTTGCATATGTTTGATGAAGTTAAATAATGTAAGTAAATCGGTATAGTAAATAATTATAGTAGAGATATTTAGTTGGTAAAACAAATAAAATCTGTAAAATTTGTGTAAAAAATGTGAATGATATAAATACTGATAGTAACTGAAGAAAGTGAAAATTGATACGAAATACAGAGTTCTAATCTAGAGTGCAAAGACCTGAAACTGTAAAACGTTTTTAAGTAAATATTGAGCTATTAATTAAAATTAATTAAAAAAGAGGAGTGAGTAGGTAACTAATAAAACCTTTAAGCAAAACATTACTATTTATTTAGATATTCTACGATTCATCAAGCATATGCAACTGCGGAAAGCTACGGTTCATAAACAATAACGGAACAATTAACGTTATTTTTAATTTTTGGGAGGTATTATTTTAAGTATTAAAATTAGTTTAATGTTTAAATAGAAATACAATTAAACTGTTTAAAATATATTTATTTCGTTGAAATAATAATAATAGAGGTATAACTTCTTATGTGCGTACAAAGTAAACACTCTTTTTTCATCAGAAGTTTGTAAATTAAGTAATTGTTAATGTTTTTTATGATTGGCGATAAAATTTTGTATACACCACGTCAGTAAAGACTCTTTATCGAACTAGTCTGTTATTCGCCTCGCTCACTTTCCTCCATCTGCTAGTAATATCGGACTCGTTCGATAAAAAGTCACTTTACTGACTTGGTACATAAATAACAACTGTTATTAAAATATACCAAATTCATTATTATTTTTCTATTTAAAGATAAAACAGTATTACTTCCAATCCCGTGTTTCACATTTATCTTTCCATACTGCTCCAGAGAGAACCCGACCCTGTATTTTGATTTAAAGATAATTGTAACTCTCGTCTGCTAAATTATTTGTTGCACGTACAAATAAAATGTATGTACGTAGCGTACCGTAACGTAATGTAACGTACCTAAGGCCGCTATGCCCGGTATTCCAATTTAATTTCCTTTCCTCCGTGCTCGTACGCTGCTCTCTACGCTTTACTTGATTTACGAACGAAAATAATGAAAAGTAATTGTAAAGTCAATAACCATTTACATTTAACCAAGGAAATATTATCCCTAAAATATTGAGGACAAATGTATATATGTATACGAACAGATGTTGGCAATAATGCCGGATGATTTGTATGTAAGGTTGTGTGGCACGCGAATGTTTCTCGAAATGTGGTGACCGGAAAGAACCTTAATGTCATCCCATTATGAAATATCATCACAAAACATAATATGTATCAGTGGCGGCTGGTCAGAGGAGGCAAGGGAGGCTTAGCCTCCCCATAAATTTTTTACGCATGTTACACTGTTTTGTTTACTTTGCTATTTTGCTTCGCGTTAGAGATATCGGAAAAAGTTATTCCAAATAATGTTCTAACCCCACATACCAAATTTCATCAAAAAATTCACACTTTTAGTTTTTTCATTATTTGTAATCAGGATCCTAAAACTGGAGCGGAGGCTGCTGGCCGGAAATTCTCACTTGCTAATGCTCCGCGTAGTCCAACAGCGTTTACGGAGACCCGGTCTCCTTAGAGCTGCATTATATAACGCACACGCTGCCCGGAGATTAGGCAAGGGTGGCTGATCGACCAGCAGCCTCCTCTGCAATTTTAGGATACTGACTACAAATAATGAAAAAACTAAAAGTGCGAATTTTGTGATGAAATTTGGTAATGGGGGGTTAGAATAATATTTGGAACAACTTGTTCAAATACATTTTTCCTATATCTGTAATGTGAAGCAAATATCGGTAATTTACCGTGTTTTTGAATTCGCAGTAGGCCGCTTTTAGAATTAAAGAAATTCAGTTGAGTATCTTAAAAAATGTGAACCTTCAACTTGTATGGACTTCAAAAGTTCAAATCCGTATTCATTTTGATATGCATATCTACTTATAGAGATAGAATTGTTAACAAATAAACGACACAAACTTTGCTAATACACTTTTACAATTTGACTAACTATTTTTAAAATGATATGAAATTATGAATTATGATGATATTCTAAAACGTAAATAAAAAATGGTCAAAAAAATGGGAACTTAAATTAGATTTTTATGGCGAATTTTTTTTTTGCTAGTGCAAATTTGTCTAGATATTTTACAGTTAGGTATAGCCTCCCTTATGGTAAAAATCACAAGTCGCCACTGATATGTATACAGGAATGAGTGCGCTAAAAACCGGCAAAATGACGTAAAAAAGACGAAAAACATATTAAGTTGTTAAATAAAAAGAGATGAAACTAGTAGAGGTGGGAAATTTAGTGAAAGAAACTTATAAATTCACATTATAATATGGATTGTTCCCCACCTTTAGACATATCGGACGAGTTACCGCTGTGACAGTGACAGTTTTACTTGGAATACTCCTCTGATACGTCAAAGGTGGGAAACAATCAATGTAGTGTAAATTTATAGGTTTATATTGATAATTTCCCACCTCTACTAGTTTCATCACTTTTTATCTCACAACCTAATAATATTTTCCATGTTTTGCGGTATTTTGCTGGTTATTAACACACGGATCACTGAATTTTACCAAAAGCGGTATAGTACATTCTTTCACGGTTTTTGCTCTAAATTTTAAAGAACCGCCTGAATTGACATGAAATTTGGCATACGCATAGCTTACGTGTCAAAGAAAAAAAAAGTGATATTGTGCCGATGTGTGCTTTTGCCCTGGGGGTGACTTGAAAAATATATGTCCAAAATAAGTCCAGAAATGGATAAACGGACTAATTTTAAGTAACTTTGGTTCTATAGAGCTTTTTCGCCAAGTCAACACTTTTCGAGTTATTTTCGAGTGAATATGTTCATTTTTCAACAAAATAACCACATTTTTAGACGGTTTTTCGCAAGTAACTCAAAAAGTAAGTATTTTGCCGAAAAAAACGTTCTTGGCAAAAATATAGCCCGTAAAAAATTGTGTACGCGCGAGGTCCCTGAACCTCGTAGAACCAGAGTTATAGCCAATGAAATATAGGTTCATATTCGTCAAATTTCAAATAGAATATTTCGACGTGAAATATCCAAAAAAATTAGGCACTTTTTGGGGAAAACCCATTATAACTTTTTTAAAGTGTTTAAAAAAAGCTTTATTTCTGTTTTTATAAAAAGTTTCTAGCATCATATTTAAGCAAGTTACGCTCAAAATAAAGTTGATCCCTTTTGTTTTGGCAAAAAAATCTGGAAGACCACTCCCTAATTAGCAACTTAAATGAAATTAGTCGTTACCGCTCCACAAATTATTTTACTTATGTTGTGTTTATATGATATGTAAGTTTCATCAATTCAAAGTGCTTATTTTTGAAAAAATTTTGTTTCAAAGTAAAATTTTCAAAAATTTTAATTTTGAAAAATATGCTTTTTTTCAAAATAACTTAAAAATTGTTAGAGATACCAAAAATCTCAAAAAACAAAAAAAGTCAGCATTGCTTTTCTGGATATCCTGTATTCTTTTGGTTTCTCTAAGACAAAAATTGATGAAGATTTGGTGTTTCTAAATTTGCATACGTTCGTGATCAGTGACTCGTTAAACCCCTTTTAAATACAGCCCTTTCCAAAATAAGGACTTTGAACCGATGAAACTTACAGATCATATAAACAATACATACAGGAGTCAAAAAACTTGTGAAGTCGTCACGATTAAGTTCATTTGAGATACTAATTAGGAGGTGATTTTCCCGATTTTTTTACCAAAAAAAAGGGACTAACTTTATTTTGAGCGTAACTTGTTTACTTTTGATGCTAAAATTTTTTTTATTAAACAAAAATGAAGCTTTTCTTAAACAATTTAAATAAGTTGTAATGAGTTTTCCCCGAAATGTGCTTCATTTTTGGTTATTTCACGTTAAAATATTCCATTTGGAATTTGACGAATATGAACCTATTTTTCATTAGCTATAACTCTGCTTCTACTAGATATAGAGACGTGATACATACACAATTTTTTTTAAATTTTTTACAGGCTATATTTTTGCTAAGAATGTTTTTTTCGACAAAATACTTAATTTTTGAGTTATTTGCGAAAAACTTTCTAAAGGCGTGGTTATTTTGTTGACAAAATGAACATATTCACTGGCAAATAAATCGAAAAATATTGACTTAATGAAAAATCTCTATAGAACAAAAGTTACCAATTAGTCAGTTTATCTATTTCCGGACTTACTTTGGTCGTATATTTTTTCACCCCCAAGAGGGGGTGAAAACCACCACCAGGGCAAAAGCATACATTGGCACAATATCACTTTTTTTCTTTGACTTGTTAGCTATGTGTATGTAAAATTTCATGTCAATCCAAGCGGTTCTTTAAAATTTAGAGGTTTCGAAATATTTTACCGTTAAAGAATGTACTAGTAATCATTATTATTATACTTCTACTATTTAAAATTATTTCTACTCAGAAATTATACTATTATTGAAAATAAGGGAGATTCGGTATGAGTTGTTGACTTTTTCTTTTAGTAGTTTTGCCTTTTTTTAGACATCCTTGACTTATTTAAAAATTTGACTGGTATTAAAGTGGTACATATAAAACATGCCGCCCAAAAAATACTGAGTACCTATCGAGAATTTACTAAAATGTACAATATTTAAGGCTAGTTCATGAAAATTAATAGGTTTAAAAACAAAGTTATAATTATTTTGCATCGGTAATAATAGTCTAGGCGCCAAATAGATGTCACCGTGTCCTATTCAATTCTGATGGACAAACTCAACGGTTTCTTATGGATTTTTGGCTGCTGATTGAGAATTTCGAGGGTGGATTTCGATCCAAGTGGTCAAAAAATTGTTACAAACGATTTAATTGTTGATAAGGCGCTGGCTCATAAACTAAGAGAGATAAATAAAATGTTTCAAATAAAATTTGTTCCTCGATAAAACTGAAGAAGAAAACGTTTACTAAACTTACATCCAACAACTAGAACTTAGGACATTGTAAAATTAGTGCACAATGGAAATTTCAAATTACAAAATATGTATTTTTCGAAACTTTATCGATCGTAACTAGGCTTCTACGCATGCAAATGAGCCTTAGAAGGTCTCATTTTAAAGTTTAATTAACAGGCTTGAAAAAAAGGCTTATTAAATTACTTTATCTTCATTTTTTTTAAGTTATACCCGTTTGAAGTTAATTTTTTTTTTAAAAATGTACATTAATTTGTTTATAAGGGTTTCAAGTCAATTTGAGATATAAACATTTATACTTTAAAAAGATAAAAAAGATCAAGGCAGGTTTTGTTTATTATTGATTCAGAGTTGGACCACTATCTCCATATAGCTATTTCAGCATCCTTATGCATCATCGGTGAATCTTATGCAGTCACAACTCTGAAGGAAATATAAACATTCTGCTCATCTAAGGCAAACCATCGCAATGCAATGAACCCACCTTTTGAGACGCAATTTAGCGACATCTCTCGTATTACGAGGAAACAACGGAAAGCCCCAGATACAAAGTTTACTACTTTCTAAACAATTAGAATAATTGAAATAAAAATAGAATAAACAATATTTTAAATCTAAGACTTTTCGTTAATAAACTGCTTTCTGGCTGCATCCCTTACCTCCGGATTTTACAATATATAATCACAGAGACGACGAAAATAGGAGAAAGCAATTAGAGGACACTTAGGCCACGCATTTACCTTCTCTTCGTCTAGGAAAAGGACCGAAAGATAGTTTCTAAATACTCAAAACTGAGTAAAAATAAAAGAGATAAAAAAGATCAAGGCACGTTTTGTTTATATTTGATTCAGATTTATACTTTAATTAACAATAATGATATAAGATCTCAAAGGGAAACATTTTGAGCTTACTAAAATATTCGTAAGTTTATTTTTGGCCAAGATATCAATATTTTCGCTACGAAATTCGTCACTTACTGGACTGTGAGCCTATCTTGCACCTCATAGCGGGCCAATAAAATATCGATATCGTGGCCAAAATAAACTTACGAATATTTTTATAAGCTCAATTTGTTCCTTTTGGGTTCTTCTATCATTATTGTTAATTAAAGTATAAATGTTTACAGTATAATGTTTCAAATTTGCTTGAAACCCTTATAATTACTGTACAATTTTTTTAACAAAATTATAACCTCAAACGGGTTTAACTTTAAAAGAAATGAAGATAAAGTAATTTAACAAACTTTGTTTGGAAGCGTATTAATCAATCTTTAAAATCAGACCGTCTAAGGCTCATTTGCTTGCGTAGAAGACGAGTTACGATTGATAAAGCTTCGAAAAATACTTATTTTGCAATGTGCAATTTGCATTGTGTACTAATTTTACAATATCGTGAGTTTTAATTCTTGGATTTAAGTTTAGTAAACGTTTTTTTCTTCGTTTTTTATTAAGGAACAAATTTTACTTGAAAAATTTTTTTATCTCTTTTAGTTTATGAGCCAGAGCCTTATAAACAATTCAATTGTTTATAACAATTTTTTGACCACTCGGATCGGAATCCACCCTCGAAATTCGTAATCAGCAGCCAAAAATCCATAAGAAACCGTTAAGTTTGTCCATCAGAATTGAAAAGGACACGGTGACCCCTTTGGCTCCTAGACTATAACTTTTGGTTGTATATTACGTATATTATTTGTATCTAATGTTTTTTTTATTTCTTTCAGGTAAGAAGATTGTTCGCTATCTTTTTGTAAGTATTAGTCAAGTTTTCTGTAAGCAGTAATTTTTTAGGCTTAGTTATTCGTCTTGTGTTTAAGAATATAATCCAAGTAACTTGTAGAAATATTCTCTTTCTATGGGATTAAGCCGCAACGCAATAGGGAACTTTGATAAAATTTTAAATTTAAAAAAATGTTATAAATCACAGCAGAACATAATATAAAACATGTATCAAAGATAAAATAGTTTTTTGTCTTTCGTTTGGCCCCTAAAGACGATTAAAAATTCAAATTATACCAGTTAGCCCAAAACGCGTCGTGACGTCATCCGGTTATATGTTTACATTCTGCACTAACAAAGTAAACAAAAGTGTACATATTATATAATTTTAAATTAGACATTATAAACTTCAGCAGAAAATAGAGTTATGTGACGTCAGAAGTGCTTTTGATCGTTTGTACTATTCATAGAAAACTTGTACTTTTACAAAATGGTTTTATTTTCCATAGTAAACCTTCTTTCCTTTCATTCAAAAACTGTATCAAAGCCAATCTCAACAAACTGGTATATATTATTACAATTAGATACGATAAATGTCAGTAGAATATAAATATTTTTCCCCTATTCCGCGACGATGAGCTGGCCAACTACCCAAGTAGGTGGAAGCCAATAAACTAAAGAAGGGGAAGAAGAATATACCTAAATATAACCATAATCATAACTATATTATAAAACTATGTGACGTCACTGGTCGTTTGAACTATTTTATACCGCAGAAGAATTTAAATTTGTATTTCTAAGTTATTACGAGTTTTTGAAGCGTGAAATTTTGTAAATCTCATTTTTAAACAAAACTGAACATTATTATGCAATAAAGAAAATGTGCAAGTTCCCTATTGATTGTAATAAAAATTACATTTTTAAATAATATTTGACGTTCCATTTTTAAAGAAACGTGGAAATCTCTAGATGGAAAAACGGTAAACTAAATCGACCATTTATTAATGGAGAAAAAATATATAAATTTTATAAAACGAGTAAAAAGTATGATAGAAGCAGAATTTCATTGGGACCACTATCTGGAACAACGACATGACGAGGGGAGGTGAAGTGGGAAAAAATAACTAACTAATATGTAAGATAATTTATTTAATCGGACGGGCATATAAAACAATAAATACAGGGTGTCCAGAAACTCTACCGACAAACAAATTCAGGAGATTCCTCAGATCATTTTAAGATAATTTAACCAAATTCACCTAGTCCAAAAATGCTTCCTAAGGGAGCTTTGAACATGGCGTCTTTTAATTAGTTTTTCTTAAGGACCTCCAGAACGCTTCTAGTTAGGAAAACGAAAATTGGTACACGTATTTACCTTCCAGAGATAAATCAACTTCATCCATTGTGAATTTCTAATACCAGTCATAGGCATTCGTTTTGGGTGGGGCAACTGTTATTTTATCACAAATTTTTTTGTCTTTAATTTTTAAACATTTTTGATACTGAATTATTAAATTGTGAGATATTCTAGTACTAAAAGGTACTCTTAATTTAAGTCGATAGGACACACCGCTTTCTAGAAAAAATTTATTTGAAAATTTTTCATTTCCTAAATTGGAAAAAAAATTGAAAAAATGTTTCATAAAAAACAGTGTATTTTACCAACTTAAAGCAAGAGTAACTTTTAGTGCTAGAATATCTCATAATTTAATAATCCAAAAATGCTTAAAAATTAATAACAAAATAGTTATGTGATAATATAACTGTTTCCCTACCAAAAACGGACGTCTATGACCGGTACTAGAAATTTGCAATGGATGGAATCGATTTATCTCTGGAAGATAAATACATATGTGTACCAATTTTCGTTTTTCTAAATAAAAGCGTTCTGCAGATATTTAAGAAAAACTAATTACCAGACGCCATCTTGAAATAGATCTAGTAATTTTAGGAAGCATTTTAGGACTACATGAATTGGGTTAAATTGTCTTAAAATTATCAGTAGTAATTGCACAAAAGCTCTGAAATTATTGAATTTTTCCCGAGTGACACTTTGATAGTTTTAATTTCACGAGCCGAAGGCGAGTGAAATTATGTCAAGGTGTCACGAGAGCAAAAACTCTATATTAATTTCAGAGTTCGAGTGCAATTTGTTGCGATTATTTCATGAATAAAACTGTTCGAAACCAAAATTTTATTGTAATTTATTTATGTAAGTACCATTAAAAACACAGTTTTTATAAATATTTGACGATTGAAAGTCATCACTTTTATAATTGAAGCGTTCGGACGAATAACGGTCTATGTTACAAATTATCAAAAATAGAGTTTTGGTATGAATAACGGTCTATGAAATGTGTAGATTCCACTAAATATTATAGTTTGTTAATATACCAACAGATGGGGCGAGTATACCAATATGGAGAGTGTGAAAATAAATTTTTAAGTTGGAACAACGGTCTATGCGACATCAACGTCAAGCGTGCTTCGACTGTACCGAACCAAATCGGTCTGTTTTGTGGTACCGTGCGAATGGTTACCTTTTGTTTACATTCTAGTATTGTTTTGGTTGTAGTGTGGTTGTAGTTTTATTACATTATGAACGAAAACGAGATAGAACAAACCAAGAATGTTCGGTTTTCACCTACTGATATTCGTAGACTAAACAAATCAAAAAGAAATACCAGGCAGATAAAACTAGAAATTTGGAAGGATGTCTCTAGAAAAAATCGCAGAGATTCGGGTCTGGCATACACAACAAGGAAGACAAAAATCTTAGTTCCTGCTAAGACGGGTATAAATAAGAAAAAAATCATACAAGCGAAAGTTTTATTTTCATAAAATTAAAAATTAAACTTTACTGTTTTTTTTTCGTTTTACTTCGAAATGATTATTAAAATAATACTATTTTCCATTCGTCTCTATATAGATTTATTAATTTTATGTTATTTGTTGAAGGTAAACGTATGTCGCAAATCGAGTAAACAAATTTAATTTTATATCACATGATATATTAATACATATAAATGTAATAATTTGTGTTAATAAAATTATTTCAAAAACAATTTTTACTTTTATTTGTGGAATAACGGTCTATGTTACATTTTCAGTCACAAACTTTCAAGAAATAAGCAACATGTTCAAACTCACCTTTTCTCGAAAATGTCAACTTGTAACATAGACCGTTATTCGTCCGAACGCTTCAATTTTTAAAAAATTAATTGTCATTAATAAATGCCACTGAATGTATTTTTTCGTAGCAACGAAGGGCATCTGACGTAATATACTTAACGACGGGAGATTATCAAAAATTATCGATTTAATTCAGATTTCTGTAGCTTTCTTATGGTCAGAATCTCCTATAAATGAAATAATCTGAGAAATCTCCTGTCTTCGATTGTTGGTTAGAGTTTCTTGTATAGAGAGCTATGAGAAACACGAGTGGTCATAAATATGATAAAATCAAGAAATGTCAAAATCAGGTTACACGCGAATAAGCGAAGAACGTATTGGCAGTAATACACATAAAACTTAAAGGATATGTGATAAAACGAATATAAAAGTAATGAAACAACTTATAAAGATGAAAAAGAGAAATGAAAATTCTATGTAGACTCATAAAATGTGTCAGGAGAATATGCTGAACGAAGACAAAAAAAATAAAACTAAAGAAATAAGGTCATTTTTCCAGGAAACTTGAAAATAGATGTATGAGAATAAGACACACAACTAGAGTTATACATATTGTTATGATCTGCTTTCTCTTTCTTTTATAATAATTAGTATTTATTTAATTAATTATTTAATTGTAGCAAATCATACATAAAAATTAAGAAAAATCTCAGGGTGCCTTTTTGTCATACAAAAAAAATAACTAAATTATCTTAGGTTATACTTATCCTTTCTCGTAGCTTCAGTATCTCTTAGTTGATCTTTTATTATCAAAATGTAATACTCTGAAAATTTATCAATTAAATCCTGTGGGCATAACTATCCCAATTAAACTTTTACCACATTAATTAATTTTAATTCAACAAATATTTATCGGTTTCTCCTGATAACATTGATAAAACAAACTAAACAAACAAATTTAGTTATTCGCAAAACTACTTATATGTACTTCCTATTAAATTTTTGAAATATTGGAATCTTAGTTCATATGCTTTTACTAAAAAAAAATTAACTTCTAAACATAAAAAAAATCTATCACATAAATTATTGACTGACCTTTTGATTCACACAAAATGATGTCTCCTCTTGACCCAAACATCTCTTCCTTGTTGATTATGTTAGGCTACCCATCAAAGCCCTCTCCGTTCTCAGCATCAATCCAGCAGCATACCAGAAACCAATTCCCCAAAACACAAGCCAGGCCTCTTTTGATCAGTACTCGTTAAAAAAACTTCAAAATTCTCTCCTCTCTTTCTCACAATAATATTCTCACCCTTGGACTTTGCAGAATCAAAGAGGTATTTCTTCTCAATTTAACCTGTCTCTCGTTCGACTTTTCAGCTACACTCTTCACTATCTAACAATCACTGGTACTTGCTTCTTAACTGTTCACGAAAACTTTGACTGCTCTTCTGCGATGCCGGTCACATAATAATCTCCTTTTCCAAAATATCTGAACATTCACCCTTCTCTCATCCCCATTCCACTTTTTTCATTCGAAAAACCCATGCATCCTTTCAAACAAATACTTCTATTCATGATAATTACTTTTCGGGAATTCTACAAATTTACTTGGGGCTTAAACAAAGAGCCTTAAAATTCCAACTTTCTCTACATTATTTTTCTAAATATAATAATTACCTGTGGCTTTTGGCCTCGCACGTAACAAAGTAACCGTTTTAAAATTATCATCCCGAAACAAATTGTCTATTCATATCACTTTATTTAATAATGTCTTTAATTCTTCAGGGAAAAACTCATTAAGGATATACCCACTGCTTAAAAACTAACTTATATTAAATAGTTACAAATCAATATACAGGGTGTATCAAATTTATGTGCCCGCGTTGTATTAAAAATAATAAAATTTTTATTCTATCTTTGATTGACAAAATGATACACAATAATACATCAGAAGTAAAGAAGTGATGCTAATAAATTAAACATCCGAGATACTGATAAGGAACTCTTTTAACGGTTTTCTGAATAACACTGGAGAAGAAGCACAGGATATGACTCAAGAAAAAGAACAAAATGACACAAAATTAATACACTTGCTTCCATACAGTCATGATGTGAACTTGTCAGATAGAGCTCATTGGTACCTCGGGCGAAAAACATTGGATATCTTAATCATCCATGTTATAATTCACATCTTAGTCATATGTTCCGATGACGGATCAATTGTAAAGGGTTTTTACCCTGTTATTTTTACTTTGGTGGCTTGCATGTAGATTCTAAGATTGCACTGATGATGATCGGTCAACCGATTGAAAACTAGTTCTGTCTTTGATGTAGCCCTGTATAGGGATTTTAATAAATATACCTTTTATAAAGGATTTTATGTTTTTGTAATGGTATACAGCCAACTACAGGAAATTTTTCCTCGTGGATTTACAAAATTAAATGAATAATAGGATGGTGGAATAAATCTCGGGGTTTTTCAACCAGTCTGATTTTTCGATTGTTTTTGAATTTATACTTCTTTAGGAGCGACTGGGAGTGAATTTTTTTTGTCATGCGCATGCGCACACAGAGAGTAGGTATGGAGTTAGTTACTAAATCTTTCAAGTTATGTATGTATCTATGAAAAGAATGTATTAGTGTTTTTAGTAAACACATTTATTAAAATTATTGTGTCTTTGGATTTGTTTTCCTCGAGAGTAAGATAAAAGTATTATTAAAACATTTTGTATTTAAAAAATCCACAAGGAAAAAGTTTTCCTGTAGTTGGTTGTATACCATGTAATACAAAAGACTGTAAAATCCTTTATAAAAGGTATATTTAAAATCCCTCAAAAGGGCTACATCACAATCACATAACTAGTTTTCGACTGGTTAACTAGTCATCATCAGTGCTTACGTGCAATGTACATGCTAACCACCAAGATATTATTTAAGAAAAATATGTGGGTCAATGCCCTGTAAAATTAGTCCTTCAAGGAAACATTAATTTAAAATGCTACATTAGGCGTGAATGTTTAAAATATTTTGTTAATATGCCCCAGGTAACATCTGAGCTATGGATATGACTTGTTCACATGGTGAAAGTATGACAGCAAGTCATACTTTCACTTACAAACACTTTTGAGGGATTTTAAATATACCTTTTATAAAGGATTTTACAGATTTTTGTATTTATATTTCACTTTCTTTATGTGTTACTGTGATTTGTCGATATGTTTGAAAAATCATGTAAATCGAGCGATCTTGGCTCATTGGTAGAGCATTCGACTACAGATCGACAGATCCCGGGTTCCAATCTGGACGATTCCTATTATATTTTTTGAAGTTATACTTCTTTACGGGCGTAATGACGGTGAAATTTTATATGGGAAAACCTAGCGACCGGGCGCATTCGCATTATAACTTTGATCTGATTGGATGTTCAAATGACATGACAAAAATTATCCAATATGGTAGCTGTGGCACAACTGTGGGACTGTGCATGGTTTGGTTATAATGTATGCTTGTTGCGTTTTAAAATTTGTAGGAAGAGAAACAACAAACAAAAAGTTAGTTAATGGTTATACTGCCTTTTTAAATAGTTTTCATATTATATTTTTGGACTTATTTACATAGAAGAGATGATTGTTGCATGCCAATGTGAAAGCTCATCAAACTGTGCCTAGTATGAGTGCCGCAGATCTCGCTTATTCAAAGCTAAAGAATCTTTCACTGGTAAGTGTTTTATAAATAGTTGATCAAATTTTGTTATGATATTTGAACATAGCCACTTTGCACGACGCAAGTGATTGCGAAATTTATTAGTCGTTATACGGGCTCCGATACCTACCTCGAACCTACTAAAATACATAAGTAGTATGTAATACTTTTATTTACATAATTTGATTACCATCAAAATTTCTATCAATATTCACCTAATATATTGTCTTCTTACTCTATGTTTTGTTGTATTTTTTCAATTCTAAATCATTTCAATTCAAAATCAAAATAATTTGATTTACATAAGTTAAAAATGTCAAAAGGTTAATCTGTTTAGTTAGACGATCTTCGCACATAATGACAAGCTGTCTCTGTGGCGAAGTTTTAATGCGGGTGAATCCCAATACAACGCAAATACCGGCCGCGTGGTAAGTTGGTTCGAATCCCAGTAGAAACTTTTATTTTTTTTTTTTATACATTTTATGATTGTAAGTATATTTATTATATAATTTTATTTTCAGAAAATACGTATTTAGTTAAAAAATTTTCCGACAATTAATGTTCAGAAATCATTTCTGGCATTTTTAATGTGTTTTTTGGCACTGTTTTAATAAAAATGTTTGAGAAGTAGTAAGTATAAATTAATTTAATATTTAAATAAAATATAAATAAAAAGTATATTAATTTCGTTTATAATCACATAATCATATAATAGAAGTATAACTTCTTACGTGCGTACAAATTACACACACATTCTTTTTTTTATTTTTGGTATTGTTTTAATAAAAATTTTTGGAAAATAATAAGTATTAAAATTAGTTTAACATTTAAATAAAATATAGATAAACTGTTAAAGTATATTTTAGTTGAAATCATTTAATAGAAGTATAACTTCTTACGTGCGTACACAGTACACACACACACATCCTTTTTCTATATCTTAATCTATATGCGATGTAATCGATATTCTTAATTTTTCAATTATCTGAAAACTCACCATTTACTGGCACTCCAGTGGATTCTCAGTTTGTTATAACGTGATTATCAGTCTGTAATACTGATAAGAGAACAGTTTGATTTATTTTTACAATCGATTCTAAAATTGTTCAATCTTTTCAAATTTACAACCTTTCATAAAATGCAACTCGGAGATTGATAGACTGTAATTCTATTAATAAATACATTTATTTCATTTGTTTTGTTGAATGTTTTTAAATGCAAGCGTTAAACTAGTCAGATACTTCGAATGTTAAAGTGTTTATTATTCAAATTCGAAATGCTAATAAAATTTTGACAACGCAACTGCGCTGTTTGTTTTAATTTAATAGTATTAGGCTTGTTATGAATACAAATGTATATTTAACCGACCTAGGAAAATGTTGAATAAACAAAATTTAACAATTTGAATGTATTATACCTACAAATGTTTTTGGGCTGTATGTTTAATATAAAGGATAGATATATTTTACACAAAGGAGCTTGTTTCGACTACGATTCGAACCACACTGGAATAATAAGCATTTTTTCTTCCCTTAATAATAAATCCATAAACCAACCGTAATTTCCATAATTAAATTCTCCTTTAACAAGTTGATTGCCGAAAAAAATTTCATACCAGTCTTTGGTGCCAACTTTTTTTAATTTTTAAAGTTAATGGTTTACAAATATTTCTTCTTCTTCTTCTTCTTCGAGTGCCACCTCCGCGACGGGGGTCGGCAATCATACCTATTCGGGTTTTAGAGACGACTGTTTTGAAAAGTTCACTATTTGATGTATAAGCTTTGTTCGCGCTGGACATCCCCAACGTACCCAGAGGGAGAACGCCTGCGCATTACAAAATCGGGCGTTTGCGGAGGTCGAATTTTTCCCTCTGAACACCCTCCGGATTTTTAATTCGGTGTTCGCGCAGTACAAAAAAAATCCTGAACGTGTCCGGGATACCCTCTCGACGTTAGAGGATTTTGTTTCAGATTTTAAGGTTTCACAGGCACACAAAATATTTGGGTAGAATTTCTTGACATTCTGATCATTATTACATCTTGACATTATGTTCTTACTCCGTCCAATTCTTAACCTGAAATATTGTTTTATTAAACAACTTGTCGATGTAGATTCTGGTTTTTAAAGTTTTTAAATTATGTAAAGTGTTTCATCATTTCAATATTCTTCAAACAAATTTTAATATTTTTTATATTAAAGCTTTTTTAGTTGTTTTTGTAAATGTTTTCCATTTAGTATGTTTATAAATAAGTAGTAGGTAGTAGGTACCTTTTCTAGTATTATCTATCTTATTAGTTTTCTTTCGATATTCGATAATTAGATATTACGGTAGTATTACAATAAATTGTACTCTGTTTTTACTTAATTTGTCTTATCTAGATGAGCTTATATGTACCTACATATTCCTGTGGTTTATTTTTCAGTTTAATTTATGAGTTAAATTAGTCTCTTATTGAATAATGAATCATAAACAACACATCAAACTTATTCTAAAACTATTTCTTGTGCCTTGTTATATTTCATTATTTTTGTGTTTTAATAAACCACAACACTATGCCACGACCTATCAAATTCAATATATCAAAATTGAAAATGATTGCTTTACTAAATTATTCCTTCCTTCAGATAATATTCAACCCTCAGGAAGTTAAAGGTCATTTTTATATCTAAATAACAAGCTGCAATTTCCAAGTAACTCAACAATCTTTTACTCTCTACAAAAATTCAAGCCGGATATCGGCGTGAAAATACCAAATTATATTGTCGAAATAATAAAGACGCTAATCAAATTTCTAACTTCTAAGAAAGGCATTGAATAGATAGTTAATCCTTTGCCTGTTGCTGTTATATCTTTGTTGAAATACAAATTTGTTGCATTTGCATTTATTGTTGACATTGATTTCGAAATAAGAAAGGAACAAGAAAAGTCTTCTTTCTCTAACCTTAATGTATGCAACCCGTCATTACATTAGGAATCCGAAAATTGTTCGTGAAGCGAAAAATCCTGAACATGTCCAGGATAGTTTTACGTTGAAGCCTGCGCCTTGGAAACCAATCCCGCTTTTAAAACTAATTGTCTCCGCCGTGTATGTCAATATAGGTCTAATTTCTGCTTTATAGATTCTTGCTTTTGTGTCTTGTCTTAGGTGTTAGTTCTTTCAGACAGGGACGCGCCAAGTAACTTCGGCGCCGTCGTGCAAAATATTGATAAACGCCTTTATCAAAATTGCCAAGGTAGAAATATCAATCACTCCTTCACATTTCAACGTGGAAAACTATAAAAATTTTTCTACGTCTACCCAGATTTTTTTAAGGAAATAATAAGTACACAGTACTGTTATAAAAAATAATTATATTCTTCTTCCTTCTTGTATGGAGACTTTAAAGCATGTTTATTCTTCAATATTTGCCTCCTAAATTGTTTAGATTATCGCACCATCTTTTTCTTGGTCTGTCAATAATTCTTCGTCAAATTGGTGACTTATCTCGTGCTATTCGTACTATCCTATCCTCTGCCATTCTACTAATGTGTTCGTTCCACTCCTGTTTCCGTGTTGTCACCCAGCCATTTTATGTCTTCTACATTGCATGATCTTCTTATGTTTTCGCTTCTCTCACTATTCAACAGACTTTTCCCTGATATTCGTCGAAGTATTTTCATCTCTGTTGCTTCTAGTAGTCGTTTCGTTTTAGATGTACTTATTATGATGAAAACCAACGGATATTTCTTATAGAAATTGAACTTTTCTTGCTTTACCTTTGACAAATTCATTAATTAGATTTTCATTATTCAGGTCCTTTAAAAACTCAGATTCTGTAGAAATAATCGTAAGATTTTCTAGCCGTTCCTGACCCATTCTAGATCTTAAGTAATTGAAGCGCTTATTTGAAACACAACACTTGTCCAAAAATGAAAATTTTGGGAAATCAAGTAAAACTGCCCAGCTTTAATTTATTTCAAATCTTACTTTTATTGAGACATTCATTGGAAGGAATATGGATATCAAAATAATTGTACAAACTTACCAAAATATATTCGAAAATAGAGAGGCATTGTGTTGTACATATATTATAGTTTCTGTTATGCTGAACTATTTCTAATACAAAAGAAACAAACATCACATTATTACTATCAAAGAATCCACACAACTGATAAATTTAAGGATAAGATCATTTACACTTACAACTACCGTTGACTAGGATGGGACAAGTGTTGTTTTTACAAAAAACCGCATGGACATAATCTGTTGTTTTTCTAAAACTATCCAAATTTTCTATGCAATGTGAACCAAACGTGTGAACTGGAGAAATAAACTAATATTCTATATGAACAATACATAAAGTCGAATTTTCGAAAAATGGACATGTGTTGTTTTTCAAATAAACGCTTAGCTAGAACGGCTGAAGCTACAGAAATCGGTACCTATAGTTAATAATATACGTAACGAAATATTAATGTTTGGGAATGAGTGGACTAAGTTATATTTTGCAATGTTTTTTTGCTTCAAAAAATATTTAGTTTTGAATTGGATATTTATTTAACTTTGCCGAGTAAAAAAGGGCGCCTTTAACGCCTTGGCGCCGTCGTGCACCGCACGACCTTGCCCATATGGACGGCGCGTGCCTGCTTTCAGATTGTGTCATTTCAGATGTGTCATCTCCGTAACTGGTTATATCTATTCCCAGATATCTAAACCTTGCTTTTTGCTTTATTATTTTCCCATCAATTTCGATTTCACATCGTAGTGGGTACTTAGATGTTGTCATACATTTGTTTTTTTCTGCTGATATTATCATATTGTATTTCTTGACTGTTGTATTGAAGATGTGTGTTAGTCTTTGGAGATCCTCTTCTGTCTCGGCGATTAATGCGGCGTCGTCTGCATAACATATTATTTATATTTCTTTGTTCCCCATTCTGTAACCATGACCTTTACGTACTGCTTCTATTATTTCGTCAATTATTATATTAAAGAGAAGTAGACTTAACGAGTCACCTTGTCTGACTCCGCTTTGTACTGGTATAAACTGCGTTAGTTTTCCATTTATTTTTGCCTGTATTCGATTATGAAAGTAGATGTTTTCGATGGTTTGTACAATATTGATTGGTATGTCTCTTCTATACAGTAAATGTAAGACGTCTTCGACTTGGATGCGATCGAAAGCCTTTGTAGATATGCTGTATGCATGTACTGAATGGCCTTTTCTGTGATTGGTCTCAGTACAAATACGGCGTCTACGCAGAATCTTCCGGATCTGAATCCTTGTTATTTATCTGATAAAGTTGTTAGTTTATTGATTTTGTTTGTTAGGACTTTTGTGGTTAGCTTAAGTGCGGTGTTCAGTAGATGTATACCTCTATAATTGTTGGGGTCTTCTTTGTCTCCTTTCTTGAACATTGGTATCATTATGCTGTTTCTCCATGCGTCTGGAATCTTGCAGTGCAATAATAGTTTTTGTATAAGTTTTGTCATCTCTCGGGTTATAATTTCTCCTCCGTATTTTAGAAGCTCGTTGGTTATTCCATCTGGTCCTGGTGACTTTCTATTTTTGAGTAAATTTATGGCTATTTCTATTTCCTGAAAACTGATTTCTATTTCGTGTCTTAATTCAGGTGGGTTATTGTTTTGATTATTTTCTTTTCCTTTAAACAGTTCCGTCAAGTATCTTTCCCATTCGTTTGCTGGCAAACAGTTTCCAAATAGCATTTTCCAAATTTGAACGGTATGCCAAGGATTCTAGTTATAGATGGGTTTATTGTCCCTAATCAAAAAATATAGAATTCTCCGGAGGAGGGGGAATCAAATGGCACAAGAAACCTGAAGAAATTTGACTAAAATAAATTTATATTTTCAAATTTTTAATCAAAAATAAGAATAAGTTAATCTGAACTCTGTATATCGCCCTGCTAATAGTAGGTGATGGCGGATTTTTGTTGATATTTAAAAAAAAAATAGGAATTTTTAACAACTTCTGATAACAAATTCAAAATTTTCTACATTAATACACATTGTGCAATATTTTGCTTATTTCTTCACCAATAGTATCATTTAGATATATCATTATATATAATTTCAATATCTGTAATTGTTAATGTTGTTCTGTAATTAAATAATTTATCCTGTTTATTATATATATATATATATATATATATATATATATATATATATATATATATATATATATATATATATATAATCGGTTTATAACGTTCTACGACGTCTTCCGATTCCCAATCGCCATTGCTCTCGATCGTAGCACATGTCTTCGTTCAAGCCTCTTTCTCCGATTTCCCTATGGATTCCTTCTATCCAGCTTTTCCTAGGTCTTCCTCTCTTCCGCCGTCCTTTTGGTGCCCATCGTAGCACTTGCTTGCTGTTTATTAAATTATTATTATAATTAAATTACATAATTTAGCCTCCCATTTTTGTTTACTTAATATAATATAAATTTTGTTTACTTATCTTTAAAAATTAGGTCTTACCCATATTCCAGATATCACGTTGTATGCACTAACATGAGCAAATTAGCACACATTACTTGATAATGACAAACTATATCTTTGAATTTGTGTATTTTGGGTTTACCCAGTGTAACATTGCCCTTGTCTTGCTGCTGTTGACTTTCGTGCTGTACATTGTATTAAGTACGGCCTACTAACAATACCGTTTGTCCTATATCTGCAACACGCATATTAAGGAACCTCTCGTTTCAGTTGATAATTCTACTTCCAATTTAATAAAATATCATTCAAAGTATTTTGGTAATATTATATGTTTATACTTGTAATATAAAAAAAATTGAATAACGTGAAAATGACAGTAAGAAAAACTACTTAAAAGGTTGTAGGAATTTGGAGAAGAAAAATTAATGACAGGTTTATGAGTAGCAATAAACTTGTAGTAGTACTTTTCTGGTTATTCTTGTTGTTTTCGCCATTCACACACATTCAGCATCCATAACATAAATTTGAAAATACCTAGAAAATCATTAGGAGAAGTAATATTTTCATATTTGTAATATACAAAAAAAAATGAATAACGTGAAAATAATAGTAAGAAAGCTACTTAAAAGGTTGTAGGAATTTCATTATCATCAATGGCATTAGAACTCTTCGTGAGTCTTTTCCACGTTTACTATTGCCTTCCATGTTTGTCTGTCCTGTGCCACTAATTCCCTTTGTCTCACTTCCATTTTCCCCAGATCTTCTTTGACTGCATATTTCCACCTTTTTTAGGCCGACTTTTTTCTAGCCAAAAAAGAAAAAAAAGGACTTCCCATCACTGGCAACCAGCACCAGCCAACCAAGAGACACTCATACCCTGCCACGAGGACCAGCAGAACCAATTCAGGAACCAAGAAGCCAGCCCCCCAGAGCAAAACACAGATGGTGAGACGCTTCCCTTGCGGCGACCTGGTGATTAAGAGACAGAGGACATGGAAACAAACAAAGAAACCACCGTGTTTCCCGAACAACAGGCAACACCACACAGAAAGCCGCCTGTAACTAAATTACAGAGCGTAAACGAGACAGGGGCTATCTTCACCATAGTCCAAAAACTAAAAGTCTACACGACAAACAAAATCTCCAGGAGTGGTAGAGAAACACTCATCCAGGCGAAAAGCCTGGAAGATTATAGAAAAATAGTGAGGATAATAGAAGAATATGCAGAGACGCACAAAGACAAGAGGCTTTAATGGATAGCCTTCCCCTTAGAAGAGGATATAAAACCCAAAGTGGTTTTAAGAGGATTGCCCTCAAACACCACCAAGGAGGCAATCCAAGAAGAGATGGAAGTACAACACCAAATAATCTGTCACGCAGCTAAGAATATGACTACAAGAGCCGGCCCCAAAAGGAAACTCCCGATGTTTGTACTGAATCGCGAGGACGTAGACAAGGCTAAGCTGAGCACCAATCTGTGCCACATGAAGGTAGTGGTAGAAGACCTACGAAAAGCGACAGGACCAACGCAGTGCTTCAACTGCCAGGGCTTCCACCATGCACAGAACACGTGCCACAAAGACCCCAAATGTGTGAAATGCGGAGAAGATCACCACTCGAAGCTGTGTAAAAGACCCAGAGAAACAAAGGCAACCTGCGCCAACTGCAATGGAAGCCATTCCGAAAATTACAGAGAATGCCCGAGATATCCAACCTGGGGAAGACCACCACAACAGAGGCCACAACAACAGACCAACAGACGACAACAGGCAACCGGGGTTTCCTATGCCAAAGCCACACAAGCCAAAAAGCAACAAGAAACCACAGCGACCCCTCAAGATGAAGATGACCTGGTCAGATTAGTCACCAACATAGTGACCAAGGTAGTCCAAGAAGTCATCCAAGGAACCAGACAGACGATCAAATAAAGTCACCATACAAATAAAACATAAAAAAGTCACCAAAAAAAAAAACAAAAAGAAAACACAAAACCAAAAAAATCCTTGAGCACCAAGCCATTGGACTGAGCCCAGTGGGGCTTGGTACAATGACTTGGGGCCCAAGCAAGCAATTTTAGTTCCGCGGATGAGTAATTAGAGGACAAAGGCTTAGAGCGCTTCACGCTGGCCTATTTTGAATTCGATTAGGGCACCACATTGGGATCTTGTTACCCAGGATTCCATTGTGAAGAGCATTTGGCTGATAGTTGTGCCCCTATCGCGCATCAGCGTGCTATAAGGGGGAAAGGGATGGCCTGTGGCATTGGAGCGAGGTGGGGTGATCCCTGTTTTTTACTCTGGCCAAAACACCTCGCCCCATTGAATTGTTACACCCGAATGTTCCTTTTTCGAAAGGGTGGATATCTCCCACAGGTCGGGTTGAATCAAATTGCTTACAGACCTTCTTCCATTTGGCCATTCCCAGAAGACATTGTTTATAAGGCGATTGTCGTTATTGCGTATGACATGCCCTGCCCATCTATTGGCCTTTATATATTTTATTGGCCTTTATATATCTGACTAGGTTTCCTCTTCCCAATAGAGACTCTAACTCGTTATTGTATCTGCGTCTCCAATCGTTTGTCACGCTGTCTCTACAAGGGCAATATATCATTCGAAGAATTTTACGTTCCCACACCAGCAAATTATTTACTTCTCTTTTTGTTAGCGTCCATGTTTCGCTTCCATACGCGACTGCTGGTCGTATTATGGTTTTATAGTCTTATATATCTGGATTTTTGCACCTCGTGCAAGAAGTTTTGACTTTATTAGTAGAAATTTGGAGAAGAAAAATGAATGGCAGGTTTAGGAGTAACAATAAACTTGTAGTAATACTTTTCGGGTTGTTGTTGTTGTTGTTATTTTCGTCATTCACACACATTCAGCACCCATAACATAGATTTGAAAATACCTAGAAAATCATTAGGAGAAGTAAGAAGAAAAGGGCAAATATAAGTTTTATATAATATTACTACTATACAGTCTATTACTATACGAAGAAGGTAGTTATACACATACTAATCCATAAATTAATTGTTTTTTGGCTCTTTTTAAAATCTCGTTCTGTGGTACTTTAAATTGTACATAAACAAGCTACAATGAAACTATTAAATGTTTAGTTTCCAAACAAACTGACAGTGAGAGGGTGATATTCGCGCAAGGAAAACTGATGTCTCTTTTATCTAAGCAAACTGCGATTTTAATTACTACGGTTGAATTATGGATTCGCTAGCAGCGCGTGTAATTTTCAATGATTGGTGGATGGTAAATGTCGTTTTCCCCACCATTATGTTTCAGCCTTCCACAACGCTTTTTGATTAATTGCTGAGAGACAAATTTAACTCAGCGGAATTAAAATATGACTTTTTAATTAACTGTTGACAACCGATGTTATATTACTTTTATCTAAAATTAGATCGATATCATTCTATTTCATTTTTAACTATACAATATTTTATGTATCTCACAGCGTTATGATTTTTTTATTGGGTCTGTTTTGACTGTCAACCATCTACATAGTTTCTAATTTGACTCTAATTAGACATAAATAGAAATAAGTACGTATTTCCACGGTTGTTCAACTATGTGGATGGGATCAAAATAAGAAGCATACTTTCTAAGGCTCCAGATGGTTCTGTTCTTTTCTCTTGGTCTGTTAATAGGTCTTAACAATTTCCATGCCAAATTACTTAAACCAATAATTGACGGCAAAAAACCAGAATGGCTCACACCGATGTTTACCGATATGTATACCGCAAGTATATTCCTTCAATGGTGGCTTAAGTCAATATTTTTTATGCCTTTATCTAAAACAGATAACAACAAAAATTTGATAACTGTAAAATTAATGGTCTTTGCAGCCACTTACTGAAAACCTTTCTTAAAATAATTAACAGTAGAATCTTAAAAAATTTGTACATATTTTTTGGATACACAAGAACCTTAATTTATTATTCGACTTCTCTTCCATACATCCAGAGACGTTAGTTGTGGTGTTTACTCAATTTTTCTAGACTACTAGAAGGCATTAGACAAAAGCATAAAAAATTGGTATCAATAGTGAAACACATTGGTGTACAGGGTGTTTCATTAATAATTTTTCATATCATAACTGAGAATAGATTTAGCATAAAATACGAAGATTTAACCCAAAACACATAAATAAAATATTCTTCATTACCGACATACAGGGTGTTTTATTACAAATGTTGTTGGTCCGTAAAAAACGGTCCGTATAATATCGGATTGCCTGAAACCGACACCTATCGAAGAGGTATACCCCATTGCTGTAATTGCTCCACCACCTATCAGGAGGAAGGTCACGTCAGAGGTAGAACGGAAAAAGCAGGAGACGGACCGAAGACACCCTTTATATGACCACCAAACTCAGCCAAGCAGACTAAGATCTCGGAAAAGCTTCTTGAAAACATCAAGATCCATCCCCGAAGCGCCAGAGACGCGCCGAATACACCTATGGCAAGCGTCAGCTACCGCGACACATTTTCCTCCCTCGGTGGAAATGTCTGCTGGACACAATTTACCGTATCCGACTTGGAAAGCGCTAAACAGACTAAGAATCGGCGTTTCACGTTGTGCTAGTAACCTGAAAAAATGGGGATACCAGGAGGACGATACCTGCGACTGTGGCGCGGTTCAGACCAGCCGGCATCTACTATCATGCACAGAGATGAGAGAGACCTGCACAGAACAAGACTTAATTATAGCAAATGACAGGGCCATCTATGTGGCCAACCATTGGAAATACAGAATTTAAAGTTGTTGGTGTTCCGGACACGGAAAGTAAGTAAGTATTACAAATGTTCTAAAATGATTTTAGCCCATTGTTAAAGCACCTTTTAATATTTTTTGTTCAAACTTAACACACAGTTTACACATGCTAGTTTAACTAGTCTTAAAAGATAGTTTTCCGCTGTTACCAGAAGCGTGCCGTAGGGATATATACTACATTTTCGCCCATTCTCCCCCTCACAATCTACACCACTGTCGTACTAATCATTTCAGCAGGTGTTTTATGGTCCGTTGTTAATTTTTACATAAATATCATCCTTTTATTTCAGTGCGATAAAGAAAGTAGTTTTCAAGATACTTGCGTTTAAAAATAAGGGATACCATAAGGCTATGTATTCTACATTCAATAATAGGTCTGGATCCCGCCTATAAAAAAAAGTTGATTAATAGCAAGCTGAAAATTTGTTAATAGCTTAAGGGTGTCTAGTCGGAAAAACTTTGATATATGAGAACACTGGAACAGGGGAAGTTTTAGTTGTGGAACAGGTTAAACATTTGGAACGGTCAGACCACGAAAACGGCACATTTATTTTGTCACAGAATAGACTTAAACTCTCCGAACAGATATTAAACTCTCATGCAAAAATCAGACTGCTATTTATCACCAAATGAGCGTTTTAATGAGTGGAACATGTAGAATATGTCAAATGACAGGAAATATGACAGGTGATAAATAGCAGTCTGATTTTTGCATGAGAGTTTAATCTCTGTTCGGAGAGTTTAAGTCTATTCTGTGACAAAATAAATGTGCCGTTTTCGTGGTCTGACCGTTCCAAATTTTTAACCTGTTCCACAATTAAAACTGCCCCTGTTCCAGTGTTCCCATATATCAAAGTTTATCCGACTAGACACCCTTAAGCTATTACCAAATTTTCAGCTTGCTATTAATCAACTTTTTTTTCATACGCGGGATCTAGACCTATAAGATGATGTTTCTAAAATACATAATTTTATTGAATCCATTACATTAAAACGCAAATAACTTGAAAACTACTTACCCAGTCAACCTTTTCTTGGCTTAAGAGGTCAGCTGTATAGAGGGTATTCGCCTGTTCTCATCAGTCATTTGGATTCGTTGGACATCCCGGGAAATTATTGTTATCTACATGTCCTGGGGATAACTTTTTTAGACAACTTGTCTTAGTTTTCTGTTTCTGGTTTAAGACGTAGCAGCTTAAAATCTAGTATAACTACTTTTCGCCATACTTTTCCCAGTTTGCCTTTTTGAAGTAAATTTTAAATGGGATAGCTTGTAGTGTAACAGTTACAAGAATGTTTATACCAACAATTGATCCCTGCAGATTTTTTGGAATGGGTTCACGTACTACTTTGGCACATCGATCTTCGACGTTAGTACTTAAAAACAGATATATGGGTTACATCGTCTTTTTCAAACTCGGCTCTGAAAGAATGGTGTAAGTTTAGGATCATGGATTAATGTGAGATCACTCGTTTCGGTCCATGCTTCTCTGTTAATATGCTACTCCATAGCCCCAACATCAACTGTGACTGTTAAAGTCTCCCAATATAAGCTTCTTGGGTTGTGATTCGAAGTTAATTGGGAATGAAAATATACTGGGCGAGTTTGAGGATTTATATACCGAAGATATTGTGCATTTTCCAATCTCAGTGAGTTATGTGGTTATAATCTATATACATTGTATGTTCGTTGTTCCACACATGTTCCCCAAATACTGCACTCCCATACTTGTTGTGTGGTATCTTCGCAATCTACGCAGTCTCGCACCTGAGATTATCAGTCTTGCTGTAGTTGGGTATCTGTGGGTTTTCTGGATGCACAATAGGGTGCATCTAAAAAATAAAAGTTGGAAATGTTATATCTAATAGCGTGAAAAAGTTGCTAGTGTTATTTTTCAGCATATTAGTATTTTTTATTTTTTTCTCTACTCGAATGTTCTGTCCCCCCAACGACCTTGAATTTTATTAAATATCTGATTTTTATGGAAATTTCAATTTATATTTTTGGAATAAAATATGTGCCAACTCCATCTAAGATGAATTAAAGAAAACTAAAAATGTTGTCAATTACAAATTTAAACGATATTTAAAATTTTATTTGTTTTTCAGTCTCCCCAACCCCTTTGAAATGTCCCGCTTCGTGAGTCCGTGCGTGTAATTTTCACTTATGTTTGGTGCGGTGCGTTACTTTGTTATTATTGTTGTTTGTAAATTAAAGATTTTTAAAATAGATCAACCAGGATCATGGGGAATAAAATCAAGATGTGCTGTGGACCGCCCCATTTTTGGGCAACCACCAAATATACCTGAAAATGTTTTACCGAAATACAAACAAGCGATGAAGTTTTGTGCTTGCAAGAGGATAAAAAACTCAACAAGAAAGAGGCAGAATTTTCTGGTATTGCCGAACAGGTTGCAATTAAATTGGAGGAAATTTGGAAAAAGGCTTTAATTCAAATAATTTAACATACAAGAATTATTTAGCTTTTAAAAGCCTATCATGACAAAAATATGAAACTTATGAAACCATTTAAGAACAGGAAAAACAGTAAATTTTACAAAAATAAAATTCAATGCTTTTGTAAAAAAACAAAAGCTTTTGAACAAAAGTAAAACTACACGCTTCGATCTTGCAGCATGTAAATGTGACACTCTGATCAATTGTCTTTGTAGCAAATCTCAAAAAGCGCTTCTGGATAAGCGCGAATTTCTATTAAATCAAAGAGGTCCCAGAAAAATGGTGATAAGCTCGATTGATAGGAAAAACAAAAACAAATATAATCAGAGAGAACAACGGTAAAAGAAGAAACTTATCGACGCAAAGACAAAACTTTAACTCAAGTAAAAAATAGTACCAAGTTTTATAATCAATCGATCGTGGAAGAATACATAGCACTTGTGCATGAGCCAGGGTGCAAATATTTCGGATATGGGTTTCCGCTGTCTGGTATATCAGAAAGTATCAAATCCAGCTCTTGCATCTGACAAAACAGTCGTAAATACTGGCGTTAAAGGTGATGTAATACTGCTGTTAGAAGAACATCTTAAAAAACCGCTTCAGTGGTTTGTATGTCTGCGACATTCAAATGATATATCCCTTGGACATCAAAAGAAGTTTGCCAGTGACCAACTCAAAAAACGTGAGGGTCTTCAAACTTTCTCCCATAAAAAATTTGATTCAAACAACTACTTTGAGTTAATTAACTAACAAGAATATCACCTTACAGAACCTCCTATATTCTCTAGATTTTCGAGTGAAAATCTGCGAGATTTTATTAAGAATCCTAACTTAGACCATTTTAACATTGAGATTGAGAAATGTCACTGCCACAAACAATGTGTAGAACGATGTGTCAAGCTTGTGACACAAGCTTCTCTAGCAGTTTGTGAAGCGTATTCGAGGGATGGATTTATAAAAACTCTAATTGATTCCAGAAAAACTATGCCTCACTTTAATGCTAAATCGGAAGACATCTTCGAATATAATGCTTTTACCAGTTTTTTTTTGTGATATGTATATGTTATAGTCAAAGCCCGAATTTCAGGCACTCCTAGGTTTGACTAGGCAATCCTCAGGTCTGACTGACGGTCTTAGTCAAAGCCCGAATTACAGTTTCCGCCTTTGACTAGTCAAACCTAGGAGAGACTAAGTTGGTCAGGCAAAGGTCGAAATTGAATTTTATGAAATCGGGGTTTGACTAGTCAAACTCCGATCAGTTATTAAAATGTCGTAATTTGTTAGATTAAGTTTAATAAAACGTAATTTTTAAATTTAAATGTTTATTATTTTTATATTATCGTAATTAAAATAAAAAAATTAGTGTTTATTCCAACATGTTGGGGCATTATGGCATTTAAGTTGCAAAATACGTTAGACCTTTTACACTTACGCAATTTGAAAGAGCATTTCTTATTGCAGTAGCATTTTATAAATCCTTGTCCTCCAAATTTAGAATCTTTTGTACTAATTTCTCTTAGAGACAGAGACAGCTAACGTCTAGAATATCTTCGAAATTTCTCTTTGTATTCTCTTATTTGATTTTTTGAAAAAAGTGTGTTTATTGTTCCGTATTTCGTACCAACTCTATATAAACCGTCAATTGTTTTATCTTGTATGCTACTCAAAAGATTTCGAGCATCCTCTTTGGCTCTATCAAAGCTGGGGATAAGTATTGTTACAGTTTTTCCGATTGAAATTGGAGGATTTTTTTTTCACTTAATTGTTTCATAGCATTAGCCTGAGCATGAAGACCTTTAATCGCATTTCCTTTATTTATTTTAATCTTTTCTCTCTGTGCACAACGCATGCTCGAACGCATGCCAAGGAGATGCTCGAAATATTTTGGATATCATACAAGATAAAACAATAATTGATGGTTTATAAAGAGTTGGTACGAAATACGGAACAATAAACACACTTTTTTCCAGAAATCAAATAAGAGATAGCAAAGAGAATTTTCCTAATTTCGAAGATGTTCCAGACGTTAAGCAAGAGAAATTAGTACAAAAGATTCTAAATTTGGAGGACAAAGATTTATAAAATACCACTGCAATAAGAAGTGCTCTTCAAAACCATGTAAGTGTAAAAGGTCTAACGTATTGTGCAACTCTAAATGCCATAATGCTTCAACATGCGAGAATAAACACTATTTTTTGTATTTTAATTACGACAATATAAAAATAATAAACATTACAATTAAAAAATGACGTTCTATTAAACCTAATCTAACAAATTACGACATTTTGTTAGCTGATCGGGGTTTGACTAGTCAAACCCCGATTTCATAAAATTAAATTCCGACCTTTGCCTGACCAACTTAGTCTCTCCTGGGTTTGACTAGTCAAAGGCCGAAACTGACGCGTTTGACTAGTCAGACCTGAGGATTGCCTAGTCAAACCTAGGAATGCCTGAAATTCGGGCTTTAACTATAACATATATACCTAATTTTGTACTTTGCTTTATATTTATATTAAAAAACTTGCGTGACGTCAGGGAGATGGTTAAGTTAGGCTATTTTGTTGTAAAAAGAATGTTATAGTATACTTTTCTTAAGGGATCATATACGTTTCTCGAGCTTAAAAAGTAGTCTAAATGTAATGATAAATTGTACGAAAACTATAGGGCTTTTCATCGATTTCCATTTTTTTCGAGCTTCTGTCATATGTTGTATAATCTGTGTATAATATTAATATACACGGATTATACGACATATGACAGAAGCTCGAAACAAATGACTGTGAATGAAAAGCCCTATTGGGCTAATTGATTTCATTTTTTTTTTTTAATTTTAAAGGTGGACTCTTAAGGAGCATAAAACTATGTTAAAAGTTAAAAAATAATTAAAAACATGGCGGCTGCGTCCAGTGGCCTAAAACGTGTTTTTTTTTCAGGTCAAACGGTGGGCATGATTCTGCTCGTAATATTTATCTGAAACAAAAATTATTTATTTGTTATCATTTTTTAGAGTCATAGTTCTCGTGTGACGAGAGGAATTTAAGAAAAAAAAAATTACGGAAATTAAAAAAAAAGTCGTAATTTTCACCAAAAAAATTGTCTATTATTTTATTGCTATTCGAAAATGGTTAAATTTAATCAAAACAACTCTCGTCATACGATAGTGAATCTAATTTAAAATATGTATGCCAAAAATGAAGTTAATCGGACGAATGGTTAAGCAGTTATCATGCCCACCGTTATGAAAAATGCTATTTCGAGAAAAACAGGAGTTTTTTTTAACTTCGTCAATAATTCGAATATTGAGCTCGTTCTGGTCTTAAATGTTTCTAAGAGATGTACCTTTTAAAATAAGGAAATCGATTTTTTGAAGCCGAGAAACGTATATATGACCCCTTAAGTAAAATTTTTAATTGCTTTGTGAAACCAGAAAATAGTTTCCAATTTAAACCGAATTTATTTATTCAAGTTCTATAAGGTATTACATTTCCCTTACAAAAGAAATTCGCATATTAATGTATTTTTTCTAATTTTTAGTTGCCGTGGGGGGCAGAAAATATTTTTTTTTTATTTCAACGCAATTTTACTAAAATACTAAATAGTGTGTTGGGAAAGTTTTGTGAGCTATTACATTTTCGTTTCAAAATAAAAATTTTTTTCGTCTGTCAACATTTTTTCAAAATTTTTAATTGTCTTGAGGGCAGAATATATTTTCCAATTTCGAAAAATTTTTACCAAAATACTTAACAGTTGATTGGGCTACTTTTTTAAGGTACTACTTTTCCATCGTAAAAAAAAATTTTTTTCGTCTTTTTCGATGCACTCTAATGCACAATGCCAGATGAGGATGAGTAGGATGATAAAGATCTTGGAATTGATAAACAAGTATAATAAATTGCAAATATTAAACTAGATATTGTTATCTTTTATCAATAAAATACGGAATATGACATAAATACATATTATATCTTCTCTTCTATATACTCTGAAAACAGTTTTAAACGAAAAGATTTTAAAGAAAGAATTCTAGTGAACATTGTAGTATTTCTTTAAGAATTCGTTCATTCTTTCGTATAAATTTTTTTTTACGGTATTATGGGCTGATTTAAAACCAATTAAAAGGTTGAAATCTCACGAAAATGCTATAGGCTACAACAGCATCTCATTCCCTTATCATTTTGTTGAATCGTTTAGCTTGCTTCCCTATTTAAAATCTTTTATTAATTCTTATATTCCGCAAATAACTAAAAATAAAATAAAGTCCACTATACTTTCTCTACACTATATCTTTCTACAATTTAATTTAGTTCTACAAACGACAAAGAAAAGATTTAGAGCCAAAGAAGAAAATTTGCTTGGTAATTTCCTTTGTTATCTGCTTTTCTAAGAGTCCCTTAAAAGACTATTTCGAATAATAGTTGTAATTGGTCTTAAAAAGTGTCCTTTTCTAACAAAATACAAGTATTTATTTAGCGAATTAAACGTAAAGTCTTCAATTAAATTCGTTAGGCTACACAATTAAACTTGATGGAAATGTTCTCGAGGAAATGGGCTGAAAACTGCATGTAATGGCACCAATAAGGAAATATAAAATAACGGAGAATTTTTACCCGTCGACGATTTTTAAAAGAGCTTTTTATATAGGTAGTTTCAAACACAAAAAGAAACTTGAAATAAATTGAGACTATGCAGTAGGTATTTTTTCACAATTTTAAACAGAAATAGATTCAGCTAGAAATCATATTTGCTTCTGGCAGAAAGGTACTTGGCGTATCTTGGCCATCCTTTCAAAAAAAATTTAAAAAGTTTTAAACAAGATGACGACTGGAATGCCCGAGTTGGGCTCAAAAGTAAGTCTAATATCGAAGTCATTTAGTCACAATTGGACGGCGTTATGCAGAAAGCTACAACCCTCAATAGTAGCAAACTGAGATAATCAAGTTTAAAGTTTTTATTGATTTAAAAAATCTGTAGGATATGTTGCTACTACTTTGTAACTTTTTTTTGACTGTGGATAAATATTTTGGTATTTTCTACATGTTCAAATATTTTAATTGTAAATTAGAAAGAGAAATGGCAAATTTTTGTGGATTGGTAGGTTTCTGCATTTTGCAAATTGGGAAATTAATACCAACAATATTAAATAAAAACAACAGTAAAGTTAGAAAAATTATTTATATTTACAGTAAGTTAAGGATATGAATATTTAACGTATTAATTTAATAAATTTTAATATTAATCTACTTCATCCACTTCAAAATCTAGATCTTCAACATTGACATTGTAACCCTCAACATCTTCAGTTACATTGGCAAATTTTGATAAAAAGTCAATGCATCAGCAGGAATAAGGTGCATCATTTCCTTTAACTTTTGTAATTTCGCCTCAGCGATAGGCTTCCCGTTAGGCCACAGTGGTATTAAATCGCTAAAGATTTCTTCGTTAGCAGTTCTACCTCGAGAAGATTTTTTGATAGAAATTTTTTGATACGGTTGTGAAAAATTATGTTGTTGTATCATTAGACTAAATGGGTCAGACTTTTCTATTTTGATTGACCTAATCTTCAACCAATTAATTTTTTCTTTATCTTCGGTCACTTTGCGATTAGCAATTTTTTTCTCAATGTTTATTACGCCTAAAAAATCTTCGACGTGCATTTGGGTTACTACCAATGGTCTCTGCTTTCTACAAGAACGCATTACCTCGATATAGTCATTTGGGGTATATAATCTTTGGCTGTCGTTTAAGAGCCGACTCAATATCACTGAAATCACTGTCGTTGGGCAAAAAACTATGACCAGAACAGAGATAATTTACGGTAATGCTTTCTAGGTTTGTGCGTGTCCCATGCAAAATTGATTGAAGCATAAGTATTAACTTAATATTTCGATTTTGCCCACCGCAAGAATCACACCAAAACGTAAAATGTTTGACTTCTGGAGTTAATTTAGTTGTAACATGTTTTATAAGGCAACAGCCTATTTCTTGGGCGCCCCTTCCAGCTGAACCTTCTATCCAAACGTAGCAGTATCCTCTATTTTCTTTAGCACTGTGTATTCCTGCATTATACACCCACAACTGACGCTTATAAAATACGATGCCTGTAGGTATTCTGGGAAGCGGTAGGGTTTTTTCCAAGTCAAAACTTAAACACTCTTGATCTGTTTGTTCAGTCACTATCTTGAAATCATCTCTTCTCATTTTCTGTGCCTCCTCTGCAACTTGCAAATGTTCCTGCTTGAACTCCTCTTTTTTTTCTTCATCCTTTTCATTATCTATTTTCATTTTAAAAGTATCGCAAACATTGCAGGTGTCTTTTTTAATGGCTTTATTTTCAAATTAAATTTCGTGTAGAATATGTTTTTGTATGACATTAAGCTTACGGGATTGGTTTCTTCCTGCTTGTACATGTCATACATTTGTTGTAAAGTGATACCAGGTTGTAAATATATCACCGCTGTTTGTTCCCGACGGTAGTGTGAAATGTATTTAGGTATTTTATTAATATGACTAACAACTGCTTGAATTCGTTCATCTGCTAATTTGTTTTTGCCTCTCTGCTTTAAACCTCTTTGATCACTAATAGGAGCCCGACCATGAAATTTCTTTAAAGCAGTGTTTACTCGAAATGCAGTTACCTTTAGAGTATTTATAAACATTTCTCTACACACTTTTGTGTCCTTTATTTTATAAATTCGAGATAATTTCCTTTTTTTATAATTTCTACAATAAGACCTTTTTTTTCAATCTCGGATACACTAGCAGCAATAAAATTAGTTTGAGCATCATATGAATTTAGCGACCAAAACCTCTCAAATTCATATTTTCAATTTTCAACAGAAACATTTTCTGCACATTTAGATGTACAGTTACAATGGAAATCCCCAATATTTGCAGAAAGCTACCAACCCACTTGGATGCAAGTGGCGCTTTATTAAAATTCTACCAAGTGGGTTGGAAGGTTTCTGTAAATTAAAAGTATACTACCAAGTGGGTTGGTAGGTTTCTGCAAATTAGAATATCCGATAAATTTAATATGTGGCTTAGCATTTTTATAGTTTTATAGGTTATATATTAATCTAGAGGTGGTAGGTTTTTACAGAATGCAGAACTCGTATTTTGTTGTCCAAATATGCATCCAACCCAATATCTGATATATTGAGGGTTGGTAGCTTTCTGTATAACGCCGTTCAATTGATCCTCAAGAGTGCATAATAGTTTCAGCATCCGTTCGCTCATTCGGAACTGAAGATCGTGATGCTGAATATCCAGTGCCTACTCAAAACTAAGTATATGATTTTATATCTACTGTTTGTCGCTACTGACATTAAAGACGTTAAAGTTACCAAAATATATCTCATTCACAACTAGTCAATAACCCCGCCATTATGCAGCTTTCAGTTTCACCATCACTAAGAGGTCAAACCTTGGATCAGGCTCAACTAGTTCTGGATGCAGTGGGTCCTAAAATGTGTCAGTTTCCTGTGGCATATTATAAAGCTATTGTAACATGCACGCTGGAATGCGTCCCAATGGGAATTTGAATGATCTTTCAAATTCCTCTTAAATTGATGGTTGAGCTGTTTTTCGATTCAGAGGACTGTACGCTAGCGCTGTTGGTAAAGCCTGAAATGGTGGAAACAGCTATCCAGCGATTGTGCATTCCTCTGAATCAAAAACAAGCAAAACCATTTTTGACTTTTCTATCTTTACTTAGATTTGTGTACTAGGAAGTTACTCTTCTAGAAAGTTACTCTTCTGTCCTTTTCCTAGACGAATGAAAACGGAATGTGATTGCAAGGAGTCCTTTTTGTTTTCTATATTCGTCGTTTACGGTCTTATAAATTGTAAAAGTCGCAGATTAAGGATGTACCAGAAAGAAATTTTAACACGAAAAGTCTCAGATTTAAATAACTATTTACCATTTTAATTTTATTATAATGGTGAATTCTGCATCTGAGACTCTTCAATTTGCTATTGTAACATCTTTGAGCATGCAGCGAGACAACAAGGGTTTGAAGAATTCAACGCCAACTTCAGTTTTAGAGCTTATTGTTGGCGTGTTTTATTGACTATAATAAAGCATTCGACCAAGTACGACATGAACAATTAATGCATGTCCTGGAATCAAAAAAGCTGGACTACAATAACCTCAGGATTATATCGAATTTATACTATAAGCAACGAGCAAAACTACGTGTTAACGACCAGCTGTCAGAGGAAATTGAAATCAGACGTGGAGTGAGACAGGGATGCGTATTGTCGCCAATCCTTTTAATGCCTACTAGGAAGAGATCTTGAAAAAAGCTCTTGAGGGTGAAACAGCTGTAATAAAGGTAATTGGAGTTCCCATTAACAACATTAGATAGGCAGATGACACTGTCATCTTAGCTGAAAATATTGGGGATCTTCAAAGGCTGGTGACCAGAATAGCAGAGTTTGGATAAGAATACGGGCTAACAATGAATGTCAAGAAGACAAAGTTTATGAGAATATCGAAAACTCAAAGAAATAACGAAAATCTCTTCATAAACGGATCCAATATCGAACGAATTGACCAATATGCACACCTTGGAACAATGATCAACTCCACAGGAGATTACTTACAGGAAATCAAAATCAGAATAGAAAAGTGCCCTGCACAAGAGATTTGAAGTTGGAGCTAAGAGTTAGATTGGCTAGGTGCTACGTTTTCTCGACTTTTTTTTATGGAATGGAAGCTTGGACCTTAAATGCTGCATCAATGAAAAAACTAGAATCATTCGAGCTGTGGGTCTACAGAAGAATTCTGGAAATATCGTGAACAGAATGCGTCACAAACAAAGAGGTTCTGAGAACGATGAATAAAGAAATGGAAATCCTAAATACCATCAAAACAAGAAAATTGGAATATGTCGGACATATTACACGTGGAGAGAGATACAGCTTGCTCCAATTGATTATGCAGGGAAAGATTCAAGGAAAGAGAAGCATAGGGAGACGCAGAATATCGTGGCTGCGCAACCTGAGAGAGTGGTACAGATGTGCATCAAATGAACTTTTCAGAGCACCGTCTCTAAAATACAAATAGCTATGATGATTGCCGACCTCCGCCGCGGAGATGGCACTCAAAAAAGAAGAAGTTGGCTCAAGAGGTACCACACCTGCCAACCTCAATTCCAGAAATCCCCTACCAACGATCAGTGAGTACAAGCGGGAGGATCGGGCCACCACAAGGAGAGAGTTGTTGTTCAGCCAACCCAACCTCCCAATCAAAAAACCAACAAATATGGAGGTCAAGGCAAAGGAGAGCTTATGGAGAGAGAAATGACAACCAACAACAAAACAGACAGCTCATTGGTCGTTATCAACAGAATAATGCACAATAGGATTACGAACATCATGCTGGATATTCAAACCAACACAATCAATGATATCAGTACCACTACCAACAGCCCAGAGGTAATTGAGTGAATAATAGAAGTTCAATGAAGATCATATATCAAGGAGCATGGGGCATATTGAAGATGGTGGAAATATATTAAGAAATACCTTGAAATTTAAAATGATTATGATTTTGAGCAGGTCAATACTGAGTTTGAGTAACTTAGGTGTCAGCTGGGAAAATTAGGAATTGATGAAGTTGGAAGTGTAAGTACTAAGAGTAACGTGAATGGAAATGTGGATAAAAAAGATGATTCTGGAAATGAGTTAGGTGCTGGAGTGGCTGAACAAGAGGAGGAACGTGAAGTATATTATGACTAAAAATCCTTCTTTGATAAGATTTCATGTGAAGATTATATTAAATATTTATACCTTATACATAATATCTAAACTCGAAACAACTACAGCTGGTTTAAAGTGGCGAGCAGTTCCACGAACTAGCTGGTATGCTAGTATTCAGGTAGTACGCATAATTTTTATAAGGAAAGAACTAAAAGAAAAAGAGGTCACTCAGCATTGTGAAAACACGAAAAATTATATTATGCATTTCCTCTAATTTTTTTTATATTAATCATCTTTTTTTGGTACACGGGATCCAGGCCTATAAGATATTCATTGGAAGTACATAATGTGGATATCAAAATAATTGTACAAGGTGGTTTCATATTTTTATTGATATTTTAACCAAAAATAGGTACAAACGTAGCAAAATATAATGGAAAATATGGAGGTATTGTGTTCAACAGTTTCCGCAATGCTGAAGTATTTCTAATGCAAAAGAAACAAGCATGACATGTTACTAATAAAGAACGCAGACAACTGATAAATTTACGGATAAGATCATTTACGTTTAGCGATGACCGTTGAATAAGATGGGACAAGTGTTACTTTTACAGCAATCTGCATGGATATCTGTTGTTTTTCTTAAACTATCCGAACTTGATATGTAGTTTACACCAGACAACTGCGATTTTTATACAATTGAGTGTGTGAGATCTAGAACGAAACTATTGGTAGGGGAGCAAAGTATGCTAAATGTGCAGTCACTCGAGCGCTTTGGGGACCTATTGGGTTGTGAAGAGTAGGTCCTAAAACCAAAAAAAGTTAAGTAAAGTTTTCCATTTTAGTGGGCGCTTGTCATTTTTTAATTTAATTTTCCATTTTCAATAATCGTTATTTTCGATTATAACGCCATCTATCCATAATTCGAAAAAATGTTTCGAATAAAAGTTACTTATTTTTACGTAAGGAATCCAAATCTGCAATAAAAAATGGGGGCTCCTATTTAAGATTTTAAAGTAACCCCCCACCCCACATCCACGGGGGAACGTGTTTGGTGCCATTCGATAGATTTTTCAAAAATATTGAATAAGTGTATTTTACTCTTTTTCGATCTGATGTTCATTTTGCGAAATATCGTGTGATTAGTATTTAAAATATTAAATTTACCCCCCACCCCTCTCCGTGGGAAGTAGTGTTTGGTATCATTCGATAGATTTTTAAAAAATATTGGGCACATATTTTTTAGTTTTTCGATCTGCCATTCATTTCGCGAAATATTCCCTTTTTTCTTGTGAAATTTTGGGACTCACCCATTTCCTTACGCCCGGCTCAAATCGTCAGATTTTTGAAATATACACTCTTTTGCAGGTACTTAACTTACCTTATCTTAATCTGACAATTTCGAGTGTTTTTAAGGATAAATTTTTTTTTTCGGGCCCCCCTTAACGAACTCCCCTGTGTTAAGAGCCAATATATGGTAGAGGTACATCTGCAGGGTACCAGGTTTCTCCCCATATGCTAATCTGACGCGCTCGAGTAACTGCAAAAATCCCCGCTTGGGCTCCCCTACCATATTATTCAATGAGAATAATGCACCGAGAGAAAAAAATTCTTGACATAAAGAAACTTTATTAATATTTAAGAAAGATCGACTTGGCATATTGCCTAAGAAATATATATCTTTGTATGTAAGATATAATTTTCTGAAATATTTCAAATAAATTTTAATATACCCAAAGAAATATATCTTAAACTTGATTGAATTATCACTTTCTTGCAAACTGCAAACCCATTTGTAAGAAAGAAATTATATTTGTCATATTTTCTTGGCATTACAAAACTCTTCTTTCTGAGATAATAATTATTAGTAAGGAATATTGATATCTTACCAATATTTATTAATGTATTTAATGTTAAGAAATATATTTCGCAAATATAATTGTATATTTAGAATTAGGTTACATTTCTTAAAAATAAAGTGATATTACATACGGCGAAATAAATCATTCTGTTAAGGTAAAATTAACCTTTATTAGATAATATAAACAGGATATAAAACGTTAGATATTAATACATACAAATAGTTTCTCCACTCTTAAACCTCTTGCTTATATACAATAATAAAAGGATGGAGAAGCAAATCCAACTTCCTTAATTTTTCCTTCTTTTTGTTAATAGCACTTTGTATATCAGCAATTACCTAAAAAAACCGTTATAGAGAAAGAGTAAACTTATTTTAATAAAAAAAATTTTATAAGGATATAAGTATATAATTATTTTGACGAAAGGAAATACAAAAAAAAAACAAATACACGGGCCCACATAAAAACTATTAATTTTTTGGTATAAGAACGGTAGGTATCAGTAAAACAGTCTACAATCCAAAAACATTTCTTGGCATTGCAACAAATAATAATCAATCATATATAATTAAGAAATTTTATTACAGGAAAATATTATTAGTTTACATCTTGATTTATGTTACACCTATTAACTTACTCAGTTTTCAGCAATAAAAGTTCTGAATCGTTAAGATGTTTCTTTTAGACTAACTAATATTTCTTTATAGCAAATAAAGCACACGCCAAGTTTGATATAACGTTGAATTGTAGGATTGTATATAGAAGACGATACATTCAAGAAACATATTATAGTTTATACATAAGTATAAACATTTTTATAAAGGAACTTACATGTATACAGTTCTACCATTTATGGAAGCTCCTAGTTGGTTAATAGCTCCTTTAAATATTGTTCTGAAGCTTCATATTACATATATTATTCTCTCCGAGGTGGAAGTCGAAACGTCAAAAAAATCATTTTTTAAGTTAAATTGTGGCTTATTTCCCAGTTAGAATAAGATCCTTTCTTATAGAGTTGTCCATCAATATAGATATCTAAAATGCATATAAAGATACTATTACGTTTCTTTTAAAACTACATATTCGGATATGCAACAATATTATTATTACATCTTAAATTAATCAATTTACTTTTATTTAATACCTATAACCTATATGTTCAATGTACATGTACGTACCTTCAAACAATCCCTTAGATTTTAAAGAATACCAACAAATCCAAAATCCATCTATAAAAATTAACTAGTGTCACGCCATCTTGTCAAACACTGAGATTAAATCACAAGAAGAGAGATTAAATCACTGAAGGAATCTCTTTGCAAGTAACATTTCGGCATTAATGATAAAGTTTTTATTTTATAACCACAGTTGCTACAAAAGGTATTTCTGAAGAATTATTTCTTGTGGTTTAAAATATTTTTCTATGACCGTTTAATAACATGTTCATTATTCGCTATTTTTTCATAGATAATAACACCCATTACTGTACCCGTGAGTAATAGTTCATTATAGTATTTTTACTACAAAAGCAAGATTACGTAGGTCAAAATTTTTGACGTATGAGCACTGTCAAAACATTAGAATGTGACTTTCCATCATGGCCACGTTTATGTCATTACTTGTCAGAGATATTTTTCTTTGTTTTTGTTTACTATAAAAATAATATCTGTAATTATTTATTCTAATTAATTATGTCAATTGGTTTTCATTACTTGCCGAAATATATTAATTAGCAACAATATTATCATAGTGTAGGTATAATCATTAAAATAGATTATTTCACAGCTCACAGCATAATTGACCGCAACCAGCAACACTGAACTGTCATTTGCGTTTGAATGTATGAGTCACATGAGTAGTGTACGAATGTTTAAAATATTTAACTAAAATTATTATGTTTTGGAATATTGAACTTAAATAATTAATTGTTTTAGAAAATTTATATTATTGATAATAATAAATGTTTTTGGTTATTTAATTAATAATATTCTAAAATTCTCAATGTAATCGCGATTACGTTCTTTTTTTATTAAAATACCATGTGAAGGCTTATACAAGATCGGGCAGTTCCGTGTTGGTGTCGTATTTTAGCTGTGCTAGACAAATTTCAATTCTAGAGTTGATCTTATGGAATATCATTATTTTGGTTAACAAATATTTTGGCATATGATTAATATATTTTGGCAATTGATGAAATCCGATTGACATCAGTAATTAGAATAAAGAATTATATATATTATTTTTATAGTAAACAAAAACAAAGAAAAATATCTGACAAGTAACTGACATTAACGTGGCCATGATAAAAAGTCACATTCTAATGTTTTGACAGTGCTTTTACGTCAGAAATTTTGACCTACGTAATCTTGCTTTTGTAGTAAAAGTACTATACTCAGGGCAGAAGTTACTCACAGGTCATTACTCACGGGCTGAAGTTAGATTCAAGTGGCGCATGCCATTTTTAATATTAATCGTATATAAACTGTAAATAAAATTACTTAAACTTATTTATTTAATACAATAATTATTGTAATTTATATCAATAATTAACTTCGAAAAATTTTTAAAGGAATTTTAGCTGTAACAATGTCAGTATATTTGTGACGTTTATTATATTGTTTACTAAAAATTTTGACGTTTATCATTTATTTTAGTGACAGTGACATTAGCGCAATTTGTTTGTGTTAATTGGAATTTATACCTAATATAATATTGTGTTAGATATGTTATAACATAATATAAATTGTTATATTATTATATTAGGTATATATAGTTAAATGTAAATAAACATTATAACCATATGAATTACGCAATACATCCACCTACAATAATAGCCATTTCCTATTTATTAGATTCACTGACAGTAGGTACAAATTTATGGTTATAATTTTTCGGAAACGAATAGAACTTGGATTGACTATTTCTTGTTGTATTTTTACAATAAATAAGAATTTGGTAATACAGTAGAACCCCGATTATCCGTGTGCGGATTATCCGGGATGCGGATTATCCGTGCTATGACTTTCTATTACTCAAATTGCATTTTTAAGGTTTTATCAAAGTAGTGTCACCGTAAGTCACTCGACTTAAACCCTATGAAAGACTCATTTTTCTGTTATCTTTTTATGGCAGTTACATATTGCATGTATATATACGTACATATGTATCATATATGAGAAATAAATGTTTGGATTATCCGTGCATTTCAATTATCAGTGCCAACGTCCGGTCCCGAGGAACACGGATAATCGGGGTTCGATTGTAGTAGGCAACCAATTAATCAGCCACGTACTAGGAGTAAATAGCATTTAGGTATTTTTGTAAATTAATATAATATAAATCTCGAGTAGTTGACGATTTTTTTTACTAATTAAAATAAAAAAAGTCGTAGAAAAAGTAGAGTATTCTACTCGCATGTAATGGCTATTACTCCCTCTGATGAATTACGACACTCGCCTACGGCTCGTGTCGCAAACTTCATCACCGTGAGTAATAGCCATCATTACATGCTCCTTGAATAATATACTATTATTTGATTGCAAGAAAATTTCTTGTTCACAAATATAAATATGGATTAACTTAACATATATTTCTTATACTGCAAAATATTTGTAGTTTTCAATTTAAGAAACAAAAACTTTAGGATAAGAAAATTAAAATGTAACCATTAATCCATTTCTTAGTATTGAAGAAATTAGTTGTAAGAAATTATTGAGTTGTGTTTAAAAAACTCGTTTCTTTATATGTGAAGCGGTATGTTTAAGTTAATATGATATGGTAACTTTTAAGAAAGATAGCTCAAAGAAATCAGTGTTTTAGGAGAAAATAAATTGTTCTCTCGGTGTGCATAAAGTCGAATTTGCGAAAAATGGACATAGTCCAGAAAGCCACTGCGCATCCGCTAGGAAAAATATTCTAATTCGGATTTTTTGCACAATCTTACTCAGAAAGGACTCCTTTTAACAAATTTGCATGTTGCCAGGACCAAAAGGTGGTCAAACATTTTTTAAACGTTTTTTTTTGTTTTTTTCCTAAAATTATTTTTCTTGCATGGAAAAAAGTTTTTTTTAGGTTTTTTGGATAATTCCAAACAGAAAAAGTCTTTAGTGACTTTTCTCTAAAAATGATAGTTTTTGACATATAAGCGATTAAAAATTGAAAAATTGCGAAATCGGCCATTTTTAACCCTAAATAATTATGTGAAAAACTGAAAATTTGAATGTTGCCAGGGTAGGTAGATATTCTTTACACATCGATTGATGAAATCCCGTAGAGTTTTTTGCAATACAATATTCAAAACTCCTTTGTTTTTTAAGTGCTAATCAAGCGTGCGCGACACTATTTTCCATCGACAGTATGGTGCAAATGAAAGGAATAAATTCGTTATTTCGTAAACCGGCGGCTTTAAGGAAAAAACCCGAAACAGGTCGATTTTTATTTTTAAGTTATGATATTGTGGCATATATGGTATATTAGTGACGTCATCCGTCTGGGCGTGATGACGTAATCGATGATTTTTTTAAATGAGAATAGGGGTCGTGTGGTAGCTCATTTGAAAGGTTCTTTAATTCTCTATTCAGCAATGTAAGCATTTACATAATTATTTATACAGGGTGTCTTTCTACTTCTTTTTTTGTCAAATAATTTAATTTAATAAAAAATTTTTGGACACCCTTTATAAATAATTATGTAATTGTTTATATTACTGAATAGAGAATTGAAGAACCTTTCAAATGAGCTAGCACACGACCCCTATTCTTATTTAAAAAAATCATCGATTAGGTCATCACGTCCAGATGGATGACGGCACTAGTATACCATATATGCCACAATATCACAACTTATATGCCACTCGTATAAAAATCGACCTGTTTCAGGATTTTTCCTTAAAGTCGCCGGTTTATGAAATAACGAATTTATTCCTTTCATTTGTACCATACTGTCGGTGGAAAATAGTGTCGCGCACGCTTCATTAGCAATTAAAAAACAAAGGAGTTTTGAATACTGTATTGCAAAAAACTCTTCGGGATTTCATCAATCGATGTTTAAAGAATATCTACCTACCTTGGCAACATTCAAATTTTCAGTTTTTCACATAGTTATTTAGGGTTAAAAATGGCCGATTTCGCAATTTTTCAATTTTTAATCGCTTATATGTCAAAAACTATCATTTTTAGCGAAAAGTCACTAAATACCTTTTCTGTTTGGAATTATCCAAAAAACCTAAAAAACTTTTTTCCATGCAAGAAAAATAATTTTAGGAAAAAAACAAAAAAAAAACCTTTAAAAAATTTTTGACCAACTTTTGGTCCTGGCAACATGAAAATTTGTTAAAAGGAGTCCTTTCTGAGTACGAGTGTGCAAAAAATCCGAATTAGAATATTTTTCCTAGCGGATGCGCAGTGGCTTTCTGGACTAACATATGTGTTGTTATTCAAATAAACGCTTCATATTATTTGAAAATTAATTCAATCAGTGTTATACTTGGCTGAAACTGGCTTTAATATCAATATTGTTTGTTCTGCACATCAGCAACATTATCGATTTAAGTACATATTTACGCCAATAAAATAAAATAACCCATTTCGAGGCGTATCAGCCGGATTATGGAACAATGAACAAAACTCAATCCACCGCAATAGAAAAATCTCTTTTAATTCGTATTAGAGCTTAAAGCTCTCCCGATAAAACGACCTAGATAAAGTTCGCAATCATCGCAAACAATAAGTTGCATTTTCTATGGTATTGCTGGGAACGTAACAATAGCTAAACATTCAGACTTTCTCATACTATTCAATTATATGCCATTATGCCTCGAAAAAGTTGTAGGTTGGTTCAGTCGAAGGGGATATTCTCTTCCGGACTTTTGTAGCACATTCTGCGATCCACACAGCTACAAGAAAACCATTATCAACAGAAAATGAGTATGGTATCGTAGTTTTGACCATATTAGTGAGTCAAATCTTTATTTTGAATTGAAATTTTTGTATTTTATATTTTTTTTGTAATCCTGTAGTTTGTCTACAATTTAGGGTGTTGAGATTTCGCTTCTATAGTTTTTTGCGATCTAAAATTCGCCGACGATATCTGCCTCTTCGGAAAAAGGCACAAGATGTGGCCACCAATGGGAAACACTTTCCACTGATCGGTTGCCAATAAAATAAGTTTGACAGTAAAATAGGTTTGAAAATCAATTTTAATTAGACTAAATCCATTAGATATGCCAGATAATCGAGCTGTAAAATATCTCAGAAATGCAACGAGAGAAAAAAATTCTTGACATAAAGAAACTTTATTAATATTTAAGAAAGATCGACTTGGCATATTGCATAAGAAATATATCTTTGTATTTAATATATAATTTTCTAAAATATTTCAAATAAATTCTACTATAGCCAAAGAAATATATCTTAAACATGATTTAACTATCACTTTCTGGCAAACTTCAAACCCATTTATGAGAAAGAAATTACACTTGACGTTAATTAATTTTATTAGTCATAAAAATATATTTTCTACACATTACAAAACTATTCTTTCTGAGCAATACTATTTCTTAGTAAGGAATATTATTATTTTACTATTAATAATTAATGTATTTAATGTTAAGAAAAATATTTCGCAGAGATAAACGTATATTTAGAGTTAAGTTAATATTTCTTGAAAATAAAGTGATATTACATACGGCGAAATAAATCATTGTGTTAAGGTAAAATCATTATTTATTAATAAAACAATATATAAAACTTTATTATTATATACAAATATTTTTTCCACTCTTAAACCACTAGCTTCTACACAACAATAAAAGGATGGAGAGGCAAATCCAACTTCCTCAAATTTTCCTTCTTTTGTTAATAGCACTTTGTGTATCAGCAATTCACTAAAACAAAATCGTTATGTAGAAAGAGTAAACTTACTTTAATAAAAAATTTTTTATAAAGATATACTTAGATATTTATTTTGACAAATTTAGGAAATACAAAAAAAAACAAATACACGGCCCCACATAAGAACTATTAATACTAATAATAATCAATCACATTTAGTTCAAACCTGGCATTACTTAGACTACACATCTTTGTTTATTTTTTTCTTTTTGTTAATGAAATATTAATTATTTATCTGTATAATATTAAGTCACACAATAAACATTCTTTAGCTAAAACAAGAGGGAAAATACAACCAATGAAAACATTGAAGCAGACATAATAATATGTAGTTTTCTTAATTTTTATAATCTAAAACAGACAGCATACCTAATCATTAAGAAATTTTATTACGGGAAAGTATTATTAGTTTACATCTAAGTCATTTAATACATATTAACTAATTCACGGTTTTCGGCAATAACATTTCTTAACCATAAACATATATTTCTTTTAGACTAACTGATTTCTTTATCACAAATAAATGAACAGAAAACATCCTCAGCGTTGCACCCGCCATGTTTGATATAGCGTTGTATTGTATATTTTTATAGAAGACGATACATTCAAGAAACCTATTATAGTTGATACATAAGTATACACATTTTTAAAAAGGTACTTACATGTATAAAGTTCTACCATTTCTGGAAGGCCCCGCAGTTGGTTAATAACTCCTTTCTTAATATTGTTCTGAAGCTATATATTAATATCATTCTATCCCAGCTTTAAATTGTGGCATATTTCCCACTTAGAATAATAAGCTCCTTTATTTCAGAGTCGTCCATCATTATACCTAAAAAGCATATAAAGATACTATTATGTTTCTTTTTTAACCATTCGTATACGCAACAATATTATTATTACATCTTAAATTACTCAGTTTACTTTTATTTAATACCTATATATGTACGTACCTTCAAAATATCCGTTAATTTTTAAGGAACACCAATAAATCAAAAATCCATCTATATGAACATGAACATATCACGCCATCTTGACAAACACTGACGACTAAATCATAAATAGTTAATCTGCGCAATTCTTTTGTGGAAGAAAATCTCTTTGGAAGTAACATTTCGGCATTAATGACAACGTTTTTATTTTATAACCACAGTTACTACAGAGGGTATTTCTGAAGAATTATTTCTTGTGGTTTAAAATATTTATTTGATTGCAAGAAAATTTCTTGTTCACAAATATAAATATGGATTAACTTAACATTATATTTCTTATACTGCAAAATATTTGTAGTTTTCAATTTAAGAAATAAAAACTTTAGGATAAGAAAATTAAATGTAACCATTAATGCATTTCTTAGTATTGAAGAAATTATCTGTAAGAAATTATTGAGTTGTGTTTAAAAAACTCGTTTCTTTATATGTGAACCGGTATGTTTAAGTTAATAGGATATGTTAACTTTTAAGAAATATTGCTCAAAGAAATCGGTGTTTTAGGAGAAAAGAAATTGTTCTCTCGGTGTGGAAGCCCCAAGGAAATAGAACAATAGGAAGGCCCCGCAAAAGATGGGTAGAGACGACGTAGAGAGGGATCGTAAAGCCATGAACATCAGGCAGGGGCCAAGAAAAATACCCGATAGGGCAGAATGGAAGAACATCGTTAAGCAGGCCAAGACTTGGGTCAAGACAAAGGGTTGTAGCGCCATTAGAATAAGAAGAATTCCATGAGAGTAAATGCAAAAAATCACATACTATTTACTATTAGCAATATACAGATTGAAACTGTGGGCCTTTTACGTATTTTGGAAGTGTCATAACCGAAAGTGGAGTTACAGAAGACGATATTCGTATGAGAATAAAAAAGCTCAAAAATCGTTCAGCATGCTGTGCCCTGTGCTTAACCATCTTTGGAAGTCTGGTCAGTATATTCCAAAGGCAAAGATCCGAATATTCCAGTCAAATGTCATGTCTGTTCTACTCTAAGGATGTGAAACCTGTAAAGTGACAAAACCCTTACAGAAAAAACTGCAAGTCCATGTTAACAAATGCCTACGAAAAATTGTTCGTATTTTCTTATCTAACATCATCAGAAATGAAGGTCAGCTGTATCTGACCGAACAAAAGAGGGTAAAAAATTAAATAAAATCCAGAACGTGTGGTTGGATCGGTTACACACTCCAAACAAATAGCACCTGTATTGCAAAGCCCAAGAGTGAAACCCTCAAGGAAAAAGGAAAGAAGGTCGCTCAGCACAAACTTAGAGAAGATTCATCATGCACGAGATAAGAGGTCAATGAAATTCTTGGAATGAGGTGAAGGCCTTAGTGCAAAATAGAACTTGATGTCACGTTTTCACTAAAACTCTATGCTCCACTGACGGGTTCAAGAACCTTATATCAATAGCTAAACATTCAAACTTTCTCATACTGTTCAATTATATGCCATTATGGCTCAAAACCGTTGTAGTACGTTGGTTCAGTCGAAGGGGATATGCTCTTCTGGACTTCTGTAGCACATTCAGCTATCCACACAACTACAAGAAAACCATTATCTGGAGAAAATTAATATAGTATGAATTCAAATCTTTATATCGAATAACATTTTTTGTTGTATACATTTTGTAAGTAATCTTTCTAACTTTACGATTTAGGGTGTGGAGATTTTGCAAACATGTTTTTTTATTTTGTAATGTTTAACAGTGAAGTCAAAAACTATGCCTTCTTCTTCTTTCAGTACCCTGTCCGATTTATCGAACCTTGGCGACCATATTGGAAATAATAACTTTGTTTACGGCAGCTCTAAACAGATTAACGGTGGTCTTCTGATACCACTCCGGGAGATTTCGGAGCCAGGATGTTTTTCTTCGGCTAGGGCCTCTTCTTCCGGCGAACTTGCCCTGTATTATAAGGTGTAGAAAGTTATACCTCTCTGGATGTCTCATTACATGGCCGAAATATTGTAACTTTTTAATTTTTATTGTTTTAGTTATTTATCTGCTCTTATTCATTCGATTTTTCGAATTCTTATTCGTCGATTTTGCCGACAATATAGTACTTATTACCGAAGATCTGAGTGAAGCACAACAAATGCTACTAGAATTAGAAAACGTATCTTCAACAATAGGTCTAAAAATGAACATCAATAAGACCAAATTTATGACAAATTTAGTTCCCAGCGAACACCTGACCATCCAAAATCAAGTTGTAGAATTGACAGAAAAGTACATACATCTCGGTCATAAAATCAGAATAGGCAAGGACAATCAGACTTGCGAAATTCAACGAGGAATAACACTTGCTTAAGCGGCGTATGGTTCACTAAGAGACATCTTTAAGAGCAACATCCCGACAGCTATGAAACGGAAGACATTTGACCAATGCGTTCTTCCTATTATGATATACGGAGCAGAAACTCTCACGCTCACAAAAACAACAGCACTAAAAATGCGAGTGGCACAACGGCGCATGGAAAGATCGATTTTTGGCGTGACAAAAAAAGACAAAATAAGGAACCAAGACTTAAGAGCACACAGTAGCGATCAACAGGTAGCAACAAACGCGTTTCAAGATTGCGGCTGTAATTTTGAATATTTTGTCGAGATATTTGGCACACATATTCGTAATATAATAAAGAATGGCGGTACAGAGCCCAATTTCAGGGATATGTTAGTATGTGGACATTACTCTATAACTAAATAAAATATTGCAAAAAGGAGCCTGTACCGCCATTAAGAAAGACAAAAAAATAAACTTTCTTCAAATAAACTTTTTTATCCCGTGCCTGTGCCTAGATTTTGTGTCACATTGGAACTACTAAAAATCGATTTTTTTATAACAAGAAATCGAACGTCACTGACTTGGAAACATTTCGCGCCTATGTGTATAAAAATTATTGTTTTTGATAGTAGAAACGTCACTGTCAGTGTCGAATTACCGACGCACTGTTTCACTGTTGCCTCACTTTTGAAAGTTCGCAGAACTTTCGTAATCTTGGACCGCGTTTGTTGCTACCTCTTGATCGCTACTGTTTGCTCTTAAGGAAAAGAACAGGTATCACTGATGTCGTTGAACGTATAGCCAAGCTGAAATGGAATTGGGCAGGTCACATAGCGCGACTGAAAGGCTCAAGATGGACCAGAAAACTAATTGACTGGCGCCCAAAGAGGAGACAAACGCAGTGGAGGACGACCACCAACACGCTGGATGGACGAAATTAACCGAATATCCAAGAAATGGCAACAAGAAGCACAGAACCGTGAAGAGTGGCGAAGAATGGGAGAGACCTATATCGAGCAGGATTTTTCTCAACGATTTTTTTTTTATAAAGGTTTGAAATTTTTTTTCTAGTTGTCTCTTCCTGTTTCCGAGATTCTGATATATCGCGTCTGTTCCAAATTTTCTTTAATGAGTTATATGCATGCCTTTACTATTGTTTTTTCCACATCTGATCTGCTACCACCTTTTTTCATGATTGATCCGACATATGTAAAGCTATATACCTCCTCTATTTGTCTTCCATTTATTTCAATTTTAGTCTGTTGGTTGCTGTTTTTCAAGAGATTTGTTTTTTTTTTGTATTTATCTTCAGGCCCATTACGTTGGAGTATTTTGAACGCTTGTCGATCTTCTTTTGCATGTGGCTGCTAGGCCCGGTTAGGAAACAAATGTCGTCTGCGAACTCCAAGTCCTCCAACTGGTCATGTAAATTCCACCTAATACCCCTTTTGTATCGCTTACTTTCTGCATGATTCAATCCGTTATTATTAGAAATAGAGTCGGGGACAACACGTGTCCTTGTTTAACTCCACTTTGTATATAGTTATATCTACTACCATTTCACCCCTTTCTATGTTCCAGTTTGGCTCTATATTCCTTGTAGAATAGTTTGATCAAGTTGATATACCTATTTCATTGGTAGTCCATACAGTTTTAGAATCTTCCACATTTGTTCTCTGTTTACACTATCAATGGCCTTTTCAAAGTCAATAAACATTATGTTTATATTTTTTTTCCATTTACTAGCTTGTTCCAAGATAAATCTTAGAGTACAAATGTGCTCGATAGTGGAGGGTTTAGCGCGAAAGTTTGCTTGGTTTCTTCTTAGTTTCTTGTCTAGCTCTGGCTTCAGTCTATTATAATCTTGGCCATTATTTTTGAATTTTTATTATAAATCAAAGCAATACTCTTTTGTAGCCGCTATTGGCAAACAAATCAAGCAGCTACTGCAGATTTTATTTAATATTACAAACATGATGACCCATTTTACATATAAATAACTGTAGCATCCTTTTTTAATTATCTATATTTCTAAATTTTGCTGATCTTATCGAAAGTGTTTCCATTGATCATCAAATACAACTCACAAATATTTTGGCACTTTCTGCAAGAAACGCTTTAATTAAGTTACAAACTCAATAAACCGAATCGCATGGAAGCTCTCGCAATAAATATTTATACTTTCGCGTACTTTTCCGCTGACTTCGTTAAAAAGAATTGTAACACAGGGAGAAAACATTGTTTTTATTTCCCTTTTGTAAGAGCGGTATAAATATTCATCAACGTCAACACGGAATTTATAAAAGAATAAAATAAAAAGAGTAGGTACCATTTCTTGACTTGACATTACCGGTGTAATGGCAAACGAAGACATTTTTATGTCGCTACTTCTTTTTGTTTCGAGCTGTTGTATTTTACAGTATGGCGCCAAAAATAAAATATCTTATTGAAATTAACGAAAGATAAGTCCATTCATTTTAATCGTTTAACTCCATTTATATGAAGTATGCCTTAAGGAATTGATTTTTACATTACTAAAATAGTTATTTATGAAACAGTTCGTGAAGTATGCTTTTTGCGAACGCACGCGACATTTAGAGCACGAGCGACAACGGAGCGAGTGCTATACATCGCGTAAGTTCGCAAAAAGTACTTCACGCACAGTTTCATACATTTTTTTATCTACTCTACCATAAACAAATAAAAAAACTGTAACTCTTTGTCACTGGAATTCATTTCTATTCTACAATTTGTAGAACTTTGACATTTAAAAATTCCAACTTCTTTCAAACCACAAAACTGTCAAAACTTGTGTTGTAATTTATTGTTCATTATGTCATCACCATGACAACGCGAACGTTAAGGATATTTGATTATATGAAAGTGTGTTAAAAACAGTGCGAAAAAGTAAGTCCCATTTAAAATACATTTTTACTTCACGCACACTTCAAACAATTCACGCACTGCTATCTATAATGACAGTTTTCACAAACTAAAAACTTACACATAATATGACATAGAGTAGATAAAGATATATTCATAACCAGTTAATAAATTTATGTAAGTTATATAAGAATATAAAACCGCTAAACGCCATAAAAATGAGTGGCACATATAATATTTCAGCTACAAAAGATCTGATATGAATATTACGTGGCGCGAAAATGTATTTTCATTTTGATGCAAAAGAAAATTTTAGTTTTATTTTAAACGATTTTTCCATAATATTTGCTAAATTTGAAGTAACTTTGATACAGTTTGAATTTTAAAACCCTTTTGTGGCGCGTTTACTTCAAATTTAACAAATATTATGGAAAAATCGTTTAAAATAAAACTACAATTTTTTTTGCATCAAAATGAAAATAGATTTTCGCGCCACGTAATATTCATATCAGACCTTTTGTAGCTGGAATATTGTATGCGCCACTCATTTTTACGGCGTTTATCGGTTTTTTATTCTTGTATCAGGAGCTTTTCAAAGTTTTTTATAAATTAAATGTATGAAGTTGAATGCAATTTTTCTCGATTACACGTTAAGCTTTATAAATGGTCGCCTTTGTCGCAATTATCTCCCAAATGATCTAGTGTCCATCGAATGTACACTACATTTTTTTCTATTCGAAATAGATTGAAAAAAAATATTGGGATGGCCGGTTAATAAACTCGGTTTGTCCGTTGCCAAATCAAATTTAGCGTCGTAACCACTACAACTACATAAACCATTTCTGGAATAATTGTTAATTTTATTATACTTCTGTAGCTTAATAACTTCTAAACGGCTTAACCGATTTTGATCACTAAACATGAGTTTGAAACGTATTGATAAGTAGTATCTGATGCATCTAAGGTCAAGTATGATAACTAAAGCTATAACAGGAATTATTGAGCTTGAAAAACCGTTTTTCCCATAGGAAATAGATTTGATCATAATTATGAAGCCTGTAACTTAAAAATTCGAATTTTCCCGGATATGAGGTATACACCGTCAGATTTGTCTAAAGTCCTTCTACAAACGCTTAGTTATTGGCGCAATTCGTAGGTTGAAATTTTAATTAATTGTCGAAAACACAAAATTTTCAAAGTTTAGTTTTTCAGCTTTTCGGCGATACTGAGCCGTGTGTATGTCTGAGCCTGGCGGCTTAAGCACCATTTGAAAGCTTAACTCAACATTATTGATTTGGTGTATTTGCTGTTCTCCTGTCTCTTCTTGAACCGAAGATATATCTGTTCCCCCAACAAATATGCCGTTTTGTACCTACCAAGTCCTATAGCTAGCTTAAGGGTGGTCAAAAGTCACAAACTACACCGGTTCTAAATCGGCCCTGACCCACTCTTCAAACACAGAAAATTTTTTTAGATCGGTTTAACTTTTCCAGTCACATACATACATATCCACAAACATTTTCGCTTTTTTAAATAGAAATTGAGTCATATTTCTGAGCTCGGTAACTTTTGAATGGTATAACCGATTTTCAAAATTAGACATGCGTTGGAAAGGTAATGATCAGTACTATTATAAGTCGCAAAGGTGGGACTTAAATTTTCGAAGTTCTTGGGGGTTTTGGGGACGAGAACGAAAAACAGGACCTAAATAGGAATGGCCGTAAAATCCACACCCTTGGACCAAAATGGATGGTTGACATATGAATGGGTGAGTCTTTTCCTCAACTTCAAGATGGAAGTTGGCACAATTTTCAAATCCGTCAGATTTAGAAAATTGAAAATTTCGTGTATATATAGTGTCGCGTATAGGGAGGTGTGGGTGTGCGCCAAAAGTTATATTAGAGAAATACAAATTAAATTAGAAACTCTAGAAATAAAATAAATAATATATGTAATTCAAAATAAAAAGAGTAAAACAACTTAAATTAATCTGCTATACAGACATGCAATATTAATATCTCAAAATGAAGATGATTCCCAAAAAAAGTCAAAATGCATGGTTTTAGCAGAAAATCTACTAAGATGTAAATTAGAGCTGGAGGGTCAGATAATAGAATAAAAGAGTTTAAAATCACTTGCCATCATCTAGTCAACATGTGAACAAGTAAATTTTGGATTCAAATGGTACCTGGAGCATAATACATGGGGTATTTTGTGCATACATGTTTAAGTTCACATATTTTATCTATGTTTTCATGACGGATCAATTTTAAAAGGTTTTTAACCATATATTTTTGTATTTTGGTGGATAGCATGTTAGAATCACGTAAGCACTGATGATGATCGGTCATTCGATCGAAAACTAGTTCTGTGTTGTAGCCCTTTTTAGGGATTTTAACAAATATACCTTTTATAAAGAATTTTAGTCGTTTTTTTGTAATATATGGTATACAGCCAACTACAGGAAAACTTTTTCCTCGTGGATTTATAAAGGAAAGATTATTACACATCGTTAATCTAATGTAGAAGAAGAAATACTAACTAAAGAATGGTCAAATGCAATAACTGTAGTAGTACACAAGAAGAGAAATACAAGATACTGCCAGAACTATGGAGGTTTATCCTTATTATGTGTAGTTGCAGACTGTTATTTTACACAATAATGGAGAAAAAATTAGCATGGTTCGCGCACTTAACACGAATGAACAGTAACAGGCAAGTGAAAAGAGTATGGGAAGCTAAACCAATAGGGAAAAACAGACGAGGTAGGCCAATAAAAGAATAGAACAGAAATAAAGCAGATATATTGCAAAATAAGGCCAAATCTTGACAAGAAGCGACACAAAAGGTCCCAGCTAACAAGATAACGTTACATTAACGTTAAATTTAGGTTTTTTTGTATTGTTACGTAACATCTATCAAAAGATGACGTTACTGATACGAAATTTTAATACCTATATTATACGTATGAATTTATTCGTTTCTGAAACGTGGCTCTTTGGTAGGTTTTAATGCGTATGAATTTATTCGTCTCTAACACGTGGCTTTTTGGTAGGTATAGACACGTATAAGATCTCGTTTGAGATTGCAGCGCCATCGCGTATTTATTTCGAACCTTTCATTAATACCTAACCTTACATTTCCGTGAATAAAATCGTGTTTGTTTTTATGGAGTATGGAGTTATGTCAAAAAAATCGAATTATTATTGTTGTGTGCCTCAATGTGATTCTTGGAAGCGTACCTAATAGTAATTTATCGTTTCATTCTTTCCCTAAATAGGATTACAAAATCGAATTCTATTCAATGACAGTTTAGTTGAAAAACGAAATGTATGGAAATATCTTCTAAACATGGGGAAGCAGCCTAGTCCTTATTTGAAAGTGTGCAGTTTACGAATGAAGATTACTTCAAGGGTATGTTTATGTATTGTAATATAAAGTAGCTATTAATAATTTTGTCTCTTTCTTTCACATAAAAGTCAAATACCTATATAATAATAGTATATTATTCAACAAGCATGTAATGATGGCTATTACTCACGATGATGAAGTTTGCGACACGAGCCGTAGGCGAGTGTCGTAATTCATCAGAGTGAATAATAGCCATTACATGCGAGTAGAATACTATGCTTTTTCTACGACCTTTTTTTATTTTAATTAGTTAAAATTTAATTATCAACTACTCGAGATTTAAATTACTTATAATAATTTACAAGAATACCTAAATGCTATTTACCCCTATTACGTGGCTGAATACTTGGTTGCCTATTATTACCAAATTATCATTTATTGTAAAAATACAACTAGAAATAGTCAATATAAGTTCAATTTGTTTCCGAAAAATTATAAGCTTAAATTTGAACCTACTGTCAATTAATCTAATAAATAGCAAATGGCTGTTGTCGGTGGACGTATTTCAATAGTTATAATGTATATTTACATTTTACTAAATTATAATAATATAACTTTACTACTATACATAATACGTTATAACATATTTAACACAATATAACTTAAAAAATAAACAAAATATTAGTTATAAATTCCAAGTAACATAATCAAAATGAGCTAATGTCACTGTCACTAAAATAAATGATAAACGTCAAAATTTTTAGTAAACAAGATATAAACGTAAAAAATATACTGACATTGTTACAGTTAAAATTCCGTTAAAAATTTTTCGAATGTTTAAATAAACAACTTTAAGTAATTTTATTTGCAGTTTATATACGATTAATATTAAAAGTGGCATGCATCACCTGAATCTAACTTCAGCCCGTGAGTAATGACCCGTGAGTAACTTCATCCCGTGAGTAATGAATTATTACTGACGGGTACAGTAATGGGTGCTATTATCTATGAAAAAATAGCGAATAATGAGCATGTTATTAAACGGTCGTAGAAAAATGTTTATTTCAAATATTTAATAAATGTGTCAGCATCATGTATGTGGTTTTATTTACACAATAATTTTAAGTCCTATTTATAAATATCATTAATTTGTACCGAAAATTCTCCCAAAAAGTGACGTTTTTGTGACGTTAAAAATGTTACGTAGAAATAACGTAAAATTGTTACGTAACATCGCTGTGACTTTTATACGTATATTTTAGGTAAAATTTGATGTAACTTTTGTCGTAACTTCTCCCAAAATGTTGACGTTTGTTTGACGTTATATATACGAACACTGTTAGCTGGGGTGAAGAACCGAGAAGACTGGAGAACATTTATCAAAGGCTAGAAGTACGTACCTCGACACCAAAGTAACGGTACAAGAGAAATGATTATGTGTGTGGGCATATTTATGCGTATTTACATATATATAATATAGCTCCACAGGCTTTAAAGGCCCATGGCTTGGAACCATTTTCTCCTGTCTATGGCCGCAGTTCTCCTGTTTCCTTCCCCTCTCAGCAGCGAGTCCTTTGCCCACCTTCCGTCGCCCATTCTCGCAAGATGACCTAACCAACTTAGTCTCTTTGTTCTGACCATCTGGCTTATTTCTGGTTTCCGGTACAGCTCTCTGATCTCTGCATTTGTTCGTCTCCTCCAAACATCTTCATCGTTTTTTACTCCCCCGAATATCTTCCTTAGAACACTTCGCTCCCAGATGTTCAGCATATTTTCTTGATTTTTTTTTCATGACCCATGTCTCGCTCCCGTAAAGAACTGTGGGCTGGATCACTGTTCGGTAGAGTCTTAATTTTGCCTCTCTGGAGATGTTTTTGTCTCTTAGTAGTTTGTGTAGGGCTCCGACTGTCTTTCTTCCTCTCGAAATTCGTTTTTCACCGTCACCTTTTTGAAGCAATACTCTTTATTCTCGTTGTTTCTGGTAGTTTTCAGTTGTGTATCTTCATCTGAGGTATGTCCCATTTCTATATACTTTGTTTGTTGCTCATTAATTCTCAGTCCATACTGCTTAACCTTTACTTCAAAGAGTTTGAAAATCCTTAGAAGTTCCCTATCCGTTCTTGCCATTAGCACTACATCGTCCGCAAAGGCCAGAACCTGGTTTTTGTTGTCAAAAATCATACCTTTCGTTCGTATTCCACTCACTCTCAATATTTCCTCCAACAAAAAATTGAAAAGTACCGTGGACAGCGGATCTCCCTGCTTTAATCCCCTTTTAACTTCGAATTTTACTGATAGGCTTCCTTCTATCTATTGTCCATCTTCACTAAGGTCATTTTTACGAGTCTGATCATCTTTTCCGGAATTCCAAGTACTTTTAGGGCCTGGTACAAGCGCCTTCTTATCACAGAAACGTAAGCTTGTTTGAAATCTATAAAAAGGAGATTTAACTTTAACTGTGGGTCGTATGTACTGCTCTGAATCATTTTCAACACAAATATTTGATCTATGGTGGATCTGCCCTTTTTGAATCCTCCCTGGTATTCGCTATTCACCAACCTGCTCGTTTAAGTGCCTTTCCAGTCTGCTTCTTACGACTCAGGCGAGTACCTTAATGTTACGTCTAGGAGAGTGATACCCCTATATTTTTCACACACTGCTCTATCTCCCTTTTTATGAATAGGACATACCCCTCGCTCCCAGGTTTTCGTCAACAGGCTACATATTCACGTTATAAGTGCTTCTCCCCCATGCTTGATTAATTCTGAAGTAATACCATTACTGCCTGCACTTTTGTTGTTTTTCATACTATGTATGATTTCTCTTATTTCTTCCACGGTTGGAGTCTCCATTGTTTCCACCGGGCCTCTGAGTTCCTCTACCATTTCCACTTCTCTACCATTTACGCGCATTTAGTTTGATTATAATCAATTACTTTTAATGGAAAATAAGCCACAATTTTACCAAAAAAATGATTTTATTATTAACGTTTCGAAGTCCAAATCGGGTTTCATTGTCAAAATACAAAATACTACTCTATAGTATTGAGTAGTATTTTGTATTTTGACAACGAAACCCGATTTGGGCTTCGAAACATTAATAATAAAATCATTTTTTTGGTAAAATTGTGACTTATTTCACATTAAAAGTAATTTATTATAAAAATTCTACAAGAAAATAGCTTCAGAACAACATAAGTTTGATTATATTATCTACGCATATTTCCCTACCCATATCTACGCCAGTTTTCTTATCAGAAACTCCCTGTCCATTTTTAGAAGAGTTGGTGTAACTGTTTTGTATTAAATAAATAATATCAAGTAGATATATTACTATAAGAACAGCATGTAACAATTTATAGCTTAAACAAGAAGCCCTAATTCGTTGCCAGACCGAAAATACTTCAAATAAAAACCATTCAGTGTCATTTATCTTGTCAAAACCATAGTCATACATCCGTCACTGATGCATACAGCATACAAAGAAACTAATGGTAATGCAGTGGCCGCAAGTTGCCATTCGTTACCGGATAACTAAACAAAAAGGTGACAGTCTATGATTTCGAGCCAGCCGAGATCATTTATTAAGGGGGCCATGATTGCAAACTCGCGTTACGAATCGCTTGGCAAAAAGCTACTCTGGGGTTGGCTTGTTCTGTAAAATGAGTCACATCAATTTGCTTCTCTGTGAATGCGTTTTGTCAACCCTACGGATATATTTGAGACTAAAGAAAATTCGATTATGACTTTTCTGTTACTTTAATTTAATTTCTTGTAGTCAAAATTATGTATATCATTTTTTAGGAAAAGTTGTAAACAAATAAACAGTCGCGTAATAAATAAGTTTATAAAATGCCTAAAATAATATTTAAAAAAGCCAAACATTGTAAAGGAAAAGGAAATAAAATATCGAAACAGACAGAAAAAGAAAATTGGGGTGAACAACTTTTGGTAAAATGATATAGATGGTAAGAAAAAATCAGAAAATTCAGCGGCATCTGAGAACTAAAGAACAAAAGTAAAATGGGATTACAAAGGATACAATGGAAGAATAAAAGACAGAAATAGAAATAAATGCTAACGACGTTTGGATGGGCACGATTAGGGAAGATCTTTAGTCATTACCCAATGATCGGAGGAATATTTAAGGAAAAATAGAAGGTAGGAGAGAGACGCGTTTTCTGGTTGAGGAACCTGAGAGAATGGTTTGGTTGCAGCTCAAGGCAACTGTTCAGAGCAGCTGCCTCGAAGCTCAAAATAGCCATAGTGATTGCCAACCTTCGTCACGGAGATGGCACTTAAAGAAGAAGAATGATCGGAGAGCGGTGGATCAATACATGGTCAAGGTGATGTGTGGTAAGAAAGGATGAAGGTAACGATCGATCAACTCTTGACCGCAGGAACGAGAATGGACGGTGAGCTCTGATCACTACTAAGAAACCATGGTAGAAGTTCTCCCCAGATCGTTACCCTGGATCAAACTTTTTAGAGCGATGAAAGTCTCGTCGCTTTACATAATATTTCATAATCTCGGCCGATGTTCCATTACCAGCGCGCGTTGATGATCTTTATACCCCTTTCTCTTTGGAGAAAAATGTAACACTCACTTTTTTCTATAGTGTGTAGAATAAAAGGATATAATCCCACCCACCCTATAAATATGGAAACTTATTCTTTATTTTCTTGCCTTTTTTTCAGGTTTTCGGTATTTCGTTTTCCCTTCGTGACCACTTTTTCTGGTACGATCTCCATCAAGTTGGAATCGTGTCCAGTGTCCAGTTCGCGCCTCAACCGATGTCCCCATGAGTGCTGCTTCGGGTACTGTGGGTGTATTTAACTTCTCCGATGCGCGGTGTTATCTTGGTAGAGATGGAGATGATGTACCCAACAACTACTGGAACCTCCGTAGGGTGCGCTCCGCTTCCTTTTCTTGCATAACTGGCAGCCCAGGTCTCTCTTGTGTTCTTAGTGGGCTCATGTCTTCTGGTATTTCTGGAATGTCTTCCATCATTGACTGGCTGAACTAAACTCTACTTTTAATCTTTGATACTTAAATATTGTTTCTCTGAAGTGAGTTTAGGAAGCTAGGAGCTCTTCGGTGCTGGAGTTTTAAGTATGGAATGAAAAAGTCATAAAATGAAGACCTTTTGATGGAAAAAGTAAAAGAGGAAGATCCGTAACGAAATGCAACGATGCAAAAACGATCCTGTAAACAAAGACAAAAACAGTTAAGGAAGGCCAGATGCAAAAAGTTCGAACCACAAAATTTAAGTGAAAAAAAAATAAGGTTAAACATGTCAGTTCCAGATCAAAAAGAAATTATGAAGTGGTATTTCGGTATTCGAAAATATGTAAGAATGAAGTGAATATCATTACTAAAAAATGGTTTTAAGAGAATGGTATGATCCAGAACAAAACACAGAAAAGCATTGATCGGTGATTGGAATAGAAAAATAGGACAATATAAAAAAAATCCCAAAAACGCTAGACTTCTGTATTGATAATGACCTACTGGTAGAAAATACATTTTGAAACGAAGCGATGAAAGACAGATCTAGATACACTTTAAATAACCACTGGATATATTTAAAGTTCGTCTTCTTCTTCCTTTTATAAGCACAATCGGTTCTTTATTGGCAGGTTATTTTTGTTTCTATGGAAGATTGTCACTCCATCTCTTGTGCGGTCGGCCGATGCTTTTTCTACTACTTAATGATATTTCCTTTGCTATTTTAGCGACTCTTTTGTGCGCCATTCTAATGATGTGACTGTTTCATTATTTTTTTCTATTTTGTGTCCACTTGTACATACTGTGTACAGTGTACATTACATTTTATTCTAATGTCGTCACTCCCTATGCTGTTTCTCAGTGTGTTTCCTGTAATTCTTATGATTATTTTCATTTCTGTTGTTTCCAGTACTCTCTGTGTCTTGGATGTGTAGAGTGTAGGGTATTGTTCTTAACAAATACGTCGTTATTGGTCTTATAATAACCTTATTATTCCAGGGCGCATCTGTTTTGAGATGGACATTGAGAGATGACTCAATTTTTTTTTTGCAGAAATTGCTTGAAAATAACTTAAATAATAATATTTGAGTTATCCTCCCACTCAAAATGGTCCGGAACATTGGTTAAATAATCATAATGTCAAAATCTGAAGGAAAAATTCGATTTTTTATTGGTTTTTTGATTATACCTTTAAAACTATTCATTTCTGAGAAAAGTTGTACTAACATAAAAGTTGCATAATTAAATTTCCTACAATATAGAATTAGTTAAAAATTTAAAAAATAGTCACTCTTGATAGAGTATGTGTTTTTATTTTGCAATAAACAAATTTATTTATTTATATCGAAATGTAATAAAAATTAAAATGTATCAATCATTATCAAAGGTCATTGGATTGCCCAATCAGAACAAACTATCCGCTGTCCTGTAGTACCAATAATTAATTTTTATTAAAAAAAAGTTCCTGACGCCGTGGTAGTTAATCGATTTAAGTTTTGCAAATGGCAAATGAAAGTTACGATAAACTCTTAAAAAAAAAATCAACTTCCTATCTTCTTTATTTTCAGTCCTGTAACATTTTGAAAAAATTAATTATTTTTGCGAAAGCTGGATTGCAAAATTTATTTTGCAAAACCTGTTAAACCGATCTTAATGAAATTTACAGTATTGTTTTAATGTATCATAAAGCTTCTGTGGGTGACATTTGAAGGTCCCAAGTGTAGCATAAATGGTTGAAAAACGTAAAAGGCGAATACTTGTTTTTGTATGGTTTTTCCGCAATTATTGATATTTTGCAACAAGGGTGACTATTTTTTAAATTTAAACCAATTCTCTATTGTAGTAAATTTAATTACACAACTTTTATGTCAGTACAACTTTTCTCGGAAATGAACAGTTTTAAAGTTATAATCAAAAAACGAAGAAAATAATCGAATTTTTCGTTTATTTTTTGACATTTTTATTATTTAAACAATGTTCCGGACCTTTTTGAGAGGTTGGATAACTCAAGTATTATTATGTGAGTAATTTTCAAGCAATTTCTGCAAAAAAATTTGAGTCACTTCTCAACGTCCAAGTGTACTAATATTTTTACAGATGCGCCCTGGTCTATATAGATCCTTGATTTCATTTCAAAGTTAATGTATCGGTTACACTGTATATTATATCATAAACTTGTCACGTTCTCTTATCACGTTCCACAATTAAAGCTTCCCCTGTTTCAGTGTTCCCATACATCAAAATTTGTCCGACTCGACACCGTTAAGCTATGAAAAAAATTTCAGCCTTCTATTAATATACATTTTTGGTACGTGGGATCCAGGACTATTTCTTACAACGTTAACTTGAATGAACTTCCAATATATACTCGTACTTTTCTAAAGAGTGTAGACTTTTCAGTTACTTTACAATTTGATACCTGTATGTTGCACCTTATGCACCGACACTGCCTTGGACCCTGGAGAGTTGCCCATGTTGCTAGCGAGAGAGGATTATTCATCTCAATTTGAGGAAGTGATATCGATTCTTCATTGCTTGGTATACCATTACATTGTACAGCTGTAATACATTTTCAGACCACTACAAATAGAAAAAGGTCTTTGATTTATTATATACCTACTTTAGAATTGGCAAGGATTTAATGTCTACATTCCTTTAAAGCTGACAATTTGTGGCAAGTGGTTTAGTCGTCTTTACAGGTTCATTCCGCCATTGCAGCCATATTATAAGAATAGCTATTTAACCCATTAAATGTCCCAATTAAAAAAAATGAAAAAAATAGTAGGTATATTAAAGTATAAGTGGATATTGAGGTCTTTAAAATAGTGATGTTGAAAAAGTAACTATTCGTTACAAAGTACTCGTTAGTTAAGAATACCGAAAGTAACCATTACTATTTATTTATTTATTTATTAAGCGCAACAGGCCTTGTAGGGCCTGTTGCCCTATAATATAATAAATAACTTAATATAACTTACATAACTTATAAAACTTATAAATTTTATTTAAATACACTTCAGTCTTTTTATACACTCCTTCACCACCTCTCTCCATCTCCTTCTGTCCAATGCTAGTTCTTTCCATCTCTCAATGTTACTTTTCTTCAAGTCTTCATATACACTGTCCTTCCATCTTTTCCTTGGCCTGCCTTTCCTCCTCTTTTGTATTGGTCTTCGTGAGAGTACCATTTTTGGCATTCGTTTACTTCCCATTCTCTCTATGTGCCCCAAGTATCGTATTCTCTGTGCTTTGATTGTCGTCGTAATCGTTGGCTTTTGATATAGTTCTTCCAATTCTTTTTTGGTTCTTCTTCTCCACTGACCTTCTATTTTCACACCTCCATATATTGCTCTTTGCATTTTTCTCTCCCATCTTTCTAAAAGGTCTGTTTCTGACTTTTTGAGCACCCATGTTTGGCTTGCGTATGTTACTGTAGGTCTGATAACAGTCTTATAAATTCTTATTTTTGTTTTTCTTGATACGTATTTGGATTTCAATAATGTGCGTAATGCTCCATATTTTTTATTTCCTTTAGCTATTCTTGCCTTTATCTCCCCTTCTTCATGACCATTTTCATCTATTTTGGCTCCCAGGTAAATAATTTCTTTGGTTTTTTTTAACGAGTATGTTTTTTCTCCATCTATTTGTACTATGATGTTATTCTCGTTTTCTTTTTGGATCTCTCCTGTGAATTTTTTGGCTTCTGTTAATATGTTCTTCATTAACTTTTGTAGTTCTTTTTTGCTTGTTGCTAATATCGTCAGATCATCTGCAAATGTCAATCAATGTGCAAATTGGTGGCCGTTTTTAAATATCGTTTCTGGCATGTTTATTCTGCTTTTCCTGATTATTCCTTCCAATGTTAGATTGAATGCCATTGTTGATAGTGAGTCTCCTTGTCGTAATCCTTCCTTGGTTTCAAAATCTTTGGATGCATACCCTTTCCAAGCTATTTCGTTTGTTGTGTTTTCCATCGTCATCTTTATCATCCTGACAATTTTACTTGGTATCCCCAATTATTTCATCAGCTCGTACATCTGCTGTCTATTTACTGTGTCGTAAGCCTGCTTAAAGTCTATGAACAAAGCATATAGTACTGTTTTATGTTCGTAACAGGTAGTCTGTATTTCTTTTAAGGCAAATATTTGGTCAGTCGTTGATCTGTTGTTTCTTAAACCTGCCTGGTATTCCCCCAGTATTTTTCCCGAATAATGACTTAGCCTTTTTCTTATACTTTGTGCCAAGATTTTGTAACCTATTTCTAATAGTGCGATGCCTCTGTAGTTTTCACATAGCATTCTATCATCTTTTTTATGTATAGGGCATATTCTTGCTATGGTCCACTTTTCTGGCATTTTTTCTACTTCCCATATTCTTTTTATCAGGTCATATATCTCTTTCTGTAGTCTTTTCCCTCCTGATTTTATCATTTCGGCCGATATTTCTGTTATTCCTGGGCTTTTGTTATTTTTCAAGCTCTTTATTTCGTTCTTTATTTCTTGTTCTGTGGGTATTTCTATTGCTATCTGATCATCTTCAATTTCATGGTTTGTTTCCTTTTGTACTTCGCTCTTATTTAGCAGTTCTGTGAAATAGTTTTGCCAGTTTTCCATTATTTTTTCCGGCTCATTTAGCAACATCCCTTTATCATCTCTCATATATGGGTTGTTTTTTTGATATCCTCTTTCCATTTTTTTTGCTTCCTGGTAGAATGATCTTATCTACTCGTAAGTAACGATTATTATAGAGAGAGGTAAATCGTTACTTTCATTACTTTAATTACTCTGATTACTTCGTTACTTCGTACCAATCGTATCAGAGCGAGTACCTATTTTGATTTTGAGTATTGTATCTACTCGGTTGATATCGGTCGATATCGGAGTCGGACCGGTATTCCACGAGTGTTCGGTTTCAGTACAGTTAACTAAAATTTTATCTATGAAGGGCGAAGGCTTTGAAGAGTTTTAGAGGATTACAGGGCGCTGAGAAGTAGCTGAAACAGAGGGAGGTATCTCATTTAACAAAACATGCACCCAGAAACAGATGTCTATACGATTTGTCGAGGTAGATAATTCACAGAATTTCACAGATGTTAGTTCTTTTGAAAATAAAAATGCAACACATTAGATTTTAATAATAAATACACACTATTCTTATGAGACCTAGAAAAAAATAGCATAGATTGACCGGAAAATATGTAGAAATGATAATATTTCTAGACCATGATTAGATTATCAACTTTAATGTTACATGTAGGTATGACATTGTTTTTATTAGATCATGGCATTTAGCACTAAAAACACAGGAATAAACCTATTTTAAATATAATAGGTACATAGATACTTGCAACTTTTTGCTTTGTATTAAGCATTAGGATGACGTTTGGAAAAAAGTCTAGAATACAAAAATAGGTGGAAATGCATTATTACATTCTAAAGTGTATAAAATGCATCGAAAATTGCATAAACATGTTAACCCTGGAAGCTCACACTTGGGTGTGAGATACCCATTGCGACACTTAACTGCATGTAGCTTGCGCAGCTGCATTTCAATGGTAATGCTGCTTTATGTAAATTCAGTCTCTAGTCTGCCAAGGACGGGTGTGTAGTTGCGGTTTCATTTGAGCAATATTTCCAATCACGAGAATTTATTGAATACAGGCTAGGGTATGTAGCACCCATGTGTGAGGTTTGCGATCAAGTGTGCGTTCAAGTTAATGACCTAACAACACAACATCCCACAAATTTAGTAAAACAAACTAGGTGTCATTTCTGCAAAGACAAAGATGGAAAAGCAAAGCGTGCATGCTCGGCTGGCTATAAAGCATAGTGCATGGAGCATAGAGCCACACTGCCTTATGAATGTAGTTACTAAAATGAGTGAAACTGAAATACCTGGCTAAGAATGAATATGAGTGCTATAATCAAAAGGTGTTAAAATTTAGTTAGAAAGACTATTTTGTTGTTAAATTAAATTAAAATATTTTGAATTATGTTTCCGGTTTTTAAGAAAATGTTTTTTAATTATTTTTAGGTGTTTTTAATATTTTTTTCTTTTGTGTCACTACAATTAAGAGAGAGAAAATAAAATTATTGATTTAATTATTCTTATGTATTCAATAGTGATCAGAGAGTCTCTGGAAATCATAAAATATTTACTTTTCTTTTTATTTCTTCACAAAAAATCATTGAGTATCTGACACCCATGTGTGGGGTTTATTTAAAAAAATAGGTGTGATCTTCCAGGGTTAAAATCAGTATATTAAGGGCCAGATTTTCTTATTTCTGCTGGCCAGGATTACTGCTAAGGTACGTCATCTAGAGTTTCGAGGGTTTGTTTTTGGCACTTTGCACAAATGCATATGTCTGCAAATTTTCATTCATTTGCATTGAAGAAAAGGCAGTCAAATTAACGTCTAAAGATTTGACGCAAACTATTGAACTAAATAAAAGCGTTTAAAAAACCACTTGGATTGACATGAAATGTGGAATACACGTAGCTAACATGTCAAACAGAACAAGTGATATTGTGTCGATGTGTGCTTTTACCCTGGGGGTGAGTTTCACCCCGTTTCGAGGGTGAAAGAAAAAACCTTTAAAATAAGTCCGGAATTGGATAAACTGATTAATTCTAAGCAACGTTTGTTCTATACAGTTTTTTCATTAAGTCAATACTTTTCGAGTTACTTACGAGTGAACATGTTCATTTTTCAACAAAAAAACAAATAAATCGAAAATATTGACTTAGTGAAAAAACTGTATAGAACAAAAGTTGCTTAGAATTGATCAGTTTATCCACTTATTTTAAAGGTTTATTTTTTCACCCCCGAAATGGGTTGAAACTCGCCCCCAGGGTAAAAGCCGACATCGGCACAATATCACTTGTTTTGTTTGACATGTTAGCTACGTGTATGCCAAATTTCATGTCAATTTATGTGTTTTTTTTTTAATTTAGAGCAAAAACCGTGATTGAACGTACTATAAACCGTTATTTTTGCAATAATTTATTAATAACAAAGTTGGAACGTGGTTTAAGCTATCACGACTTGCGGCAATCGATTTAGCGTATGAAAATACTATGAAAAAGACTACAAACTTGCTGTAGATAGCGCATTTCGAGCTTTTCGGCGAATAAACTATTATTTTGTTATTAACAAAATAAGAACACATTTTGAGTAATCGCGACTAATCGCATTCTATTCAGCGACCAAAAATACACCAGAGAAGACCTTAAAACTATAAATTTATTTGCAGGGCTTTTAATAATTCCTAACAAACACCTAATTTTACCATAATTTGTTAATAACAATTAAACGCACCACATTTGGGTTTCCAGACCACTTCCATTGGATTCAGCGACCCAAAAAACCTATAATACCACCATCAAATCGCGGCGAAATAAAAGTGTCCACGGGACCCCTATGTTGCGACTAGACTATTAGCCTTCCATAGGGAATATTTGCTAATATTTTTTAAGCAGTGATATAGATTACAGGGTTATACCTCCGCATCTGTCATACTACAGTTCGTCTCCTTTTTTTATATAACGGGGTACATTTTACGCTGTATGGTATATATTTCGAATATTTTTTGTATTTTTTTAATAAAACAGCTTGGAATTTGTCGCTTTCTGAGCAACTTTTTGCAAACTGGTGCAACCTATAATATCTCGGAAGCAAGTATGTAATAAAACCGCTCGCTATAATTTTAACATCAAAGCGGATGTTGCCGTGTAGTATGTAATTTCGTTTCAAAAGAAATTTCTCCCACTTATCAGTAATCAGGTAGTTCCCCTCATAATATACGCCAGTAATTGCTTTATTATTAACAACAGTTGACATGCAAGACAAATTTCTTTTATGTGCGTTTATCAAAGAAGGAACTGACTCGCAAAATAGTAAACTTTTAAATGGGTCACGAATTAGTAAAGGGCAGTAAGTTTGCCGCATAATATTTGGAATTAAATACATACATTAAGAATTGTGAATTTGTAAAAGTTATATTTGCTGCCTGATTTGCTGCATCGAACTCCACTCTATATTTTCGAAAACTTTTTTTTCTTTATAGTATGTATGTCATTTCATAAGGATATATTTTATCATTATACAGTTATGAGAGCACTAATAACCGGCAAAATAACGCAAAAGATGGAAAACGTAATAATAATTTGTGAAATAAAACAAGATGAAACTAGTACAGGTGTAAAATTATCGATAGGAACAGGTTTCAACTTTGCAAAATTTGTTAACTAAACAAATACAAGAATTCCAAGATCCAAAAAGAAAGAAGAGAATGTAACCAAGAAAGTCTCCAGATAATCACAGTTAAACAGAAAGAAGATAATGATCTGGCTTGCCTGATATATCTTAAAAAGAGTCAAGAGAAGGATGGGGCCTTTAAAGTCATGCGAATATGGCTTACAAATCAAGTAAGATCTATTCGGCAGAAAACAACCAAATATAGTGGGATTATAAAGGTGTACTGGACTCAGTGGGAAACTGTGTATCTTTCCATTCCATCGGAAGTTGGGAAGTCCCGATAAAATATGTACAGTTCAACAAGTGGTACTGACAAAATCACAAGTGTATTGCAATAACTTCTTAACAGCCGTTCTGGAGGACATTTTAGAGTTAAAAAATAATTTTCAGAGTTCGAGACATATTTTATTGAATCAATTGTCGCTGAGATGTATAAGATTAATGTAAGAAATTCGATTGTTGTAACGAAATAAATTGTCCTAGAACAAGAATTTGTCAGAGAGATGAAACAAGTGGTTAATGGTCACATTATAATCTATTATTAATTAATTGTGAGTCTGAGTCTACAACCGTTCATCCGAATTACTATACCAGTTATTGTAAGTATTTTCTTCTCTATTTTTATTGATTAATAAAACTGAACCTAATCTGCTTTCCACTGTATATTTTACCATGTGCTTGAGTCCCTTGGGACTAAATATACACTTTTATTTTCCATTCGGAGAAAATAAAAAATAAAATTTAGTCGTGAAAGGACCAAAAGTTTTTAACAAAACCAAATATTGCATTAAAACCCTAAACTTGCGAGAAATGGCAATATCGGCGGAATATTAATAGGTCTGGATCCCTCGTATGAAAAAAAAAGTTGATTAATAGCAAGCTGAAAATTTGTTAATAGCTTAAGGGAGTCTAGTCGGATAAACTTTAATATATGGGAACACTGGAACAGGGGCAGTTTTAATTGTGGAACAAGTTAAAAATTTGGAACCGTCAGACCACGAAAACGGCACATTTATTTTGTCCGACAGAATAGTCTTAAACTCTCCGAACAGAGATTAAACTCTCATGCAAAAATCAGACTGCTATTTATCACCTGTCATAATTCCTGTCATTTTATATATTCTAGATGTTCCACTCGTTAAAACGCCAATTTGGTGATAAATAGCAGTCTGATTTTTGCATGAGAGTTTAATCTCTGTTCGGAGAGTTTAAGTCAGTTCTGTCGGACAAAATACATGTGCCGTTTTCGTGGTCTGACCGTTCCAAATTTTTAACCTGTTCCACAATTAAAACTTCTCCTGTTCCAGTATTCCCATATATTAAAGCTTGTCCGACTAGACACCCTTAAGCTATTAACAAATTTTCAGCTTGCTAATAATCAACTTTTTTTTCATACGCGGGATCCAGATCTATAACGCACATTCTATGTTTTTATATTTTGATATTATTATTTGCGGCAAGGTCTTAAGTCTAAACTATTGATTTTTTAATTGAAAACAAATTTATTAGTGTAATGCAATTTTACGTAAATTATAAGCATACTGTGAAATCTTCAATAAAAACCTCAAAATCAAAACAGAAGATGTTTTGATTGCAAAAGAATGGGATATTTCCAAATCAATTGCAGTAGCCGATCCCAACCAACGAAAGAAGAATTCAAGAATGAGATCAGAAGGTCGCCTAGACCGACATCTAGAAGCTTATAATATAGTCCTATTAGAAATACTGGTAGATACAGGTATCTAAGAAATCGATTTGCTAGATGTGATTAGAGAAAGGAAAAGATAAGGAAAAAAGATAGAATTCGAAGATACTTATTTGAAATAGCAGCATGTGATTAGTGAAAATAAAATAGAAAAGTTAAGATAACAGGTGTCAATTTTGCAGAATGTGTTAACTGAACAATTACAAGAATTCCAAAAATTCCAAGATCCTTTGACGAATTGAAAGTTGAAAGCCAATATCAGCTTAAAAAAAGAGATTGTAACCGAAGAATTAAATCTCTAAATTACCACAGTTAAACAGAAAAAAATAATGATCAAGCTTACCTGTAAATCTTAAAAAGAGTCAAAAGAAAGATATTGACTTAAAAGTCATACGATAATGACTTTAAAATGGTGTAAAACCTATTTTGTAGGAAATAACCAAATACAGTGGAATAAAGACGTACTGGGTATAATGGCAATATCTGTATCTTTCCAATGATCTCTTACATCGAAAGTGGGAAAGCACCGATGGAGTACCTACGTAAAATTCAACAAGGACTCGAGACATATTTTAATGGATCAGTTGCTGCTGAGATAGGTATAGAAGATTGCTGTAATAAATTCCATTTATGTAATCGTACAAAATACTCTAGAACACTAAGCCATGGTAAAACTGCACAATATCTTTCCGGAAAGTCTTTTGAATGAAACCAATTAAAAATAGATGTTTTCGGTTTGATTCAATTCGAGTCTCTTACAATCCTGTGACACGGGTTACTAGATTAAATTTTGAATGAATTGCAAAGAATATCGTAACTTTTTAATAACAAAGTGAGAGAGGAAACAAAGTACTTGATGGTCGCAATCTATTATCAATTATTATAAGTTGTGGGTCTGAATCTAAAACCAGTCGACCGAATTCCATTGTATTTTTACCAATTAAGAAGACTGAATTTAATCTATTTTTGACTGTATGTTTCAAGATGTGCTTTATTCTCTCGGAACTAAAATATACCTATATGTTTCAACATGTGCTTTATTCTCTCGGAACTAAAATATACCTACACTTTTATTTCCTTTTTATAGAAAATAAATTGCCGCGGTAGGACCAAAAAACTTTTTAGCAAAACCAAATATTGCATTAAAAGCCTAAATATGCCTGAAATGGCAATAACGGCGGAACATCAACGCGCATTCTATGTTTTTATATTTTGATATTATATATGCGGTAGTGTCTACACTATTGATTTTTTAATTAAAAACAAATCCATTAGTGCAATGCAATTTTACGGCCTCATAATATAACATTGTCGCCGTTGCTCTGTTCTGTATAGTACATAAATTTTTATTTTATGATGGATATTAAAGGTATAACTTTCGGCAGTTATGGAATATGATGTAGATAAACAGAGGAGCTGATGAAAATATTACGTTTTATATTTATATCAGTATTTGTCGTAAAGCTTAAATATTATTAATCATAAAATATCGTTATGTGCAAAATAGTTATATTTACTTTAGGTATTTTCTACACTCAACGAAAAAGGTACGTAATATTAATAAAAATGTTAAATCAGACAAAAATACAATACTTAAAATTTGTCCAATTCTTGGTTTTATTGGAACAACAAAGCAATGTTCATCAATTCATTATTTTCGTTAGTTGATCCAATGTATTACGTTTATTGAAATTACGTATACCATAATATCACTTTATTGATATTACCAACACTGTTCACTGAGTCAATGGATAATATTCATTGAAACACCAACGTTGTTAATTGACCGACGAAGACTATTCGTGGCGCCAATAACAGTGCTGCTTCATGCATCCAATAATTTTCGTTTATTTCTACAATTACTTCCGTTTATTCTTACAATTAATTCTGTTCATTCCCACAACGAATACGGTTATTCCTATAAGCAATTCTATTCATTCCTACAATCAGTTTCGTTCATTCCTGCTATGAACGTATTTTATATTAATAATTACTGAATGCATTAGCTCAATGTATGATATTAATTGATTAATAATAATTTTGCGAATCCCCTCTTTTTTTATCCTAAACCTAATGGACTTTACACTGTGTGATTTCTCATATGATTTCACTTATACAGTGCGCTGGAATAAGTTTTACCTGCCCTTATTAATTTATTTATTTTTAACACATAAGCAAAACGCTCGGACAGATCGACGTCGATTTTTAAAATAATCAAAGTATATTATAACATCAATGTTTCGAACTTTACGCGATCCCTCTTCAGGTGACAGGCACAACTTTGATTTTTTTAAATGGGAAAGTACACTATGTAACAGCTCATTTCTATGTGACAGCTCATTTAAAAGCGTTTAAAATAGTGATTCCAAAAATTTATATCACTTTAATCCTTTTTGAGAGCGTAGGTGCAAAATTTCGGTCGAATTCTTTTTAAACGCATTCATTTTCTTTGAGTCCTGAGAAAATTAATAAGTGTTTTTGAAAAATTTAGACGCAGAATAAAAGATTACATTATTATCGGGGGCAGAAAGTCCCTTAGAATAAACAAAACGTTTCTTTTGAATGGTATATTTGAAATTAAAAATCATACTAAATTTTCTTTTTTTCGCCCATGTGACTTATTAAAATAATCATTATAGAAGTTCTCAGAGACTTCAGACTCTCGATAATACTGTAATATTTTATTCTGCACTTAAATTTTTCAAAAATACTAATTAGTTTTCTCAGGATTCGAAAAAAATGAATACGACAATAGACACAAGGAAACTTCCTTCCAGTACGGACTATACTTGGAAACAAATGAAATTATTCGGCACTTCGGCAGAGGTAACAGCACTGTTTAACAAAGAATTATTTTTTAAACAATCGTAACACAGAGAAGCTCGGGGTGTCACGATAAGAAGCCGTTACATTTCAAATGGTCAAGCAAAACATTTATTTTTTCAACAACTGCGTTTATTGTTATTATGAACGCATTGGTTGTGGTTATTAAACGCAGTAGTAGCTTGATTCATGCATTCATTGTCACAACAATCAGTTTATACTTATGGAATAATCAAATATTACTCTATATTGACAACAATTTTCTGTAAAGTCTAATTTTCGCTCGTATACAGTATCGTCGGTATCACAATCGTATTATATATTTTAATTTTTGTTTCGTGGGACAATTCTTTTTTCCTTAGAACTGGCGCTAGTGCGTAGTACAGTTTGTTTGATTTTTAGTTCTGTTGGTTATTTCGAGGTCTATTTTCCCATCATTGGTAATTATACTTCCAAGATAATCATATGCGGTAACTATTTCCAGTTGAGTATTTTTGCAATTTATATTTATTTCATTTTCTTCCTTTTCGCCGATGACCATTATTTTGCTTTCCTCGATGTTTATTTCCATTTTTAATTTCTCTACTTCTTCTGTCCATATGTTTATAAGCTTTTGCATTTTTGCCACGGAATCTGCTATAATGACTATGGCATCCGCATACAATAAGGCTTCTATTTTTATTGGTTTTAATCTTTGGTCCTATTATTTTCTGTATTTGGTTCGTTCTTACTCCAGTATTTCTAGTCAATTCGTTCATGACCATGAATAGTAGCGGACTAAGACTGTCTTGTTGCTTAATACCTCTTTTCCCATTGAATTATTCAGATCTTTCTCCTGCTATCTGTACACGTCCTTTTACTACTCTGTATATACTTTCAATTATTTTTATCAGTGTAATTGGTACTTTCATGTCCTGCAAGCATTTCCATATAATTTTTCTTTCTATAGAGTCGAATGCTGCCCTTAGATCTATAAATGCCAGAATGAGCTTTCCCCCGCGAGTCAATACTTCTTTCTATTATATTAATTTGTAATGATGTAAATGGTATCGTTTGTCTGTCTTTCTGGTCTAAACGCTGCTTGTTCTTCTCCCAGTTCTTTTTCTACCTCTTGTCTTAGCCTCTTCTCTACTATTTTCGTGTATACATATTTTAAAACAAACCGATGATAAACATATTGCTCTATAATTTTCGCAGTTGACGTGTTCTTCCTTTTTGTATATGGGCACTGTAAGGTTATTTTGCCAGTCTTTTGGGATTTGCTCTGTATATTTTCAACAACCAGTTTATCCCTTCTTCTCCCATGTACTTGAACATTTCCGGGTCTACCAAGTGGAACAAGGATGCTAAAAAAGAGGTAGGAAAACCTAAAATCCCAAATTGGAAAAATACAGCAGCAAAGTAGTTAAACATTTTGTTAAACTACATTTTATTAATAATGCATTTTAGAGTATATTGAAATTTATATGGTCTAAAATGACACTTTATAGCCCAATAAATGACAGTTTTAGAGTGTAATTTCCAGGGGCAACTCCGAATTGCCTGAAAATTTGGATTTAGGTTCTACTTACCCTCCACTTCAAAGTTGAATTTGTGCCGTTGGTTGCTTTTACTTGGGGGGTGATATTTACCCCTTCTCGGGGTAAAATAGCGTGTTTAAAATAAGGCCGGAAATAAATAAATTGACTTATTTTAAGCACCTTTTGTTCTATAAAGTTTTTTACGTAAGTCAATACTTTTCGAGTTATTCGCGATTTAAAATGTTGATTTTTCGACAAAAAAAACTACGTTTTCAGACTCCCAAATAACTCAAAAAGTAAATATTTTATCGAATAAAATATTTTTGGCAAAAGTGTAGCATAAAAAAAATGCAAAAAATGGTGTAACAGTAAAGCCTACAAATTGAGTAGAAGCAAAGTTGTAGCTCATGAAAAATACGTTCTTATTCGTCTAATTCCAAATCGAATAATTCAACGCAAAATCACCGAAGAAAGAAGCGTTTTTCGGGAAAACCTTATTAAAATTTTGAAAGTATCGACAGAAAGCTTAATATTTGTTTTGTTACAATAGTTTACAGCATCAAAAATAAACGAGTTACACTGAAAAAAAAAAGTTGGCCCCTTTTTTTGGAAAAAAAAATCGTGAAAACCTCCCTCTATTTAGCACCCTAAATGAAATTAATCGTTTGGCTTTACCATGTATTTTAACTGTATGTGTATTGTTTATATGATCTGTAAGTTTGATTGGTTTGAAGTGCTTATTTTTAAAAACATTTGGTTTTATAGTAAAAAGAAATTTCTAAAATTTTGTTTAAAATTTCATTTTTTCAAAATAACTTTAAAAGTATTAGTGATAAGAAAAATCTTAAAGAGTAAAAAAATGTAGGTTTTGCTATTATAAATATGATAATTTATTTTGTTTCTCCGTAAGACAAAAATTTGTTAAGATATGGCTGTTCAAAATTTGCATATACTCGTGACACATTCAAGCTTTCTCAATTACAACCCTTTCAAAAATAAACACTTTAAACCGGTGAGACTGACAGATCATATAAAAAATAGATAGATAAGTAAATCGTTTGTAAAGCGGTAGCGATTAATTTCATTTGGGGAGCTAAACACGGCGAGATTTTCATGATTTTTTTACAAAAAAAAGAGGGCCAACTTTATTTTGAGCGTAACTCGCTTATTTTTATGCTAAAACTTTTGTTAACAATCAAAACAAAGCTTTTTATAAACACTTTAAAAAAGTTTAAAAGAGTTTTTCCCGAAAAGTGCTTAATTTTTCGGTGATTTCACCTTGAAATATTCGATTTGGAATTAGACGAATAAGAACGTATTTTTCATGAGCTACAACTTTGTTTTTATGTGATTGATAGACTTTATTGATACACCATTTTTTTGGGTTTTTTATAAGCTAACTTTTGCTAAGGATATTTTTTCGATAAAATATTTACTTTTTGAGTTATTTGCGAAAAACCGTCTGAAAACGTAGTTTTTTTGTCGAAAAATCAACATTTTCAATGGCAAATAACTCGAAAAGTATTGACTTACGTAAAAAACTCTATAGAACAAAAGTTGCTTAAAATCAGTCAATTTATCCATTTCCGCTCTTACCTTGAACGTATGTTTTTTCACCCCCGAGAAGGGGTAACTGTCACCCCCTAAGTAAAAGCAACCAACGGTACAATTTCAACTTTGAAGTGGAGGGTAAGAAGAACCTAAATCCAAATTTTCATCCAATTTGGAGTTGCCCCTGAAAATTACACGGTATCGCCGAATTTCCCGTTCATTTACTGGGCTATTAGTAAAACATTTGTTGTTTTATAAAATAGAAAAATATCATCCAAACAAAATTTGAAAAATATGTATATTAGTAACAAATAATCACAAGCATACATTATAATATCTAATATAGGGCAGGATAGATTCTTAAATATCCTCGAAGCTTCCCGTACATTGCACCCGGCTAAATGATTCGCTGTAAAGCAGAATAATGAACTTTCCAATTATCTATTAATTACTGTCTTTGTTATGACAGGAACCAAATTATTGGAAGATTGATCCACAAAGATTAATTTCCGTGTGATGAGGAAGTCTGTTAATAGTGCGCTGATTAGACTTGACCTCATATGCATTAATAAGATTTATATACTTAATGGAGAAACGTATAGCTACTAATGAATAGAAAATACATAGTAGAAGGATTTGTTATCGTAACTTTAATTTAAATTTAATTAACATAAATGAACTTTCAAACCAAGATATTTAGAATAGAAAAAGACTGTTTGACTTGTACACACTTCTATATAAATCTAAACAGTCAGTAACAGCTGTTTGTAAGAATGGTAGCCATTTTATAAAAAACACATTAAATGTAATTTTTAAACATTTAAGGGTTTTTACCCTAACCAGTGGTTATATCCCTGGGTTTATTTTAAACTAAAGAATGTGTTTGTTCGAAGTTTTCTCTTCTTTTGAGGTTTTTACACCTATAAGACGATAGCTCTGATGATGGCATAATATGCTGAAAGTACTTAGCTGATTTAATAAATTTATTTACACACTATCAGTCTTTTGAAAACATACACCAGTTCCCGTTTAGATTCAAGATATTTAGGTCTGGATCCCGCGCATGAAAAAAAAAGTTGATTAATAGCAAGCTGAAAATTTGTTAATAGCTTAAGGGTGTTTAGTCGGACAAACTTTGATATATAAGAACACTGGAACAGGGGAAGTTTTAATTGTGGAACAGTTTAAAAATTTGGAACGATCAGACCACGAAAATGTCACATGTATTTTGTCAGACAGAACTTCCAATTGATTTGTTACCCTTTCATTAAACTGTCATGCAAAAATCAGGCTGCTTAAGACACTTACAATCCGCCAGATGCGTTTCATTTTAAGCGTATGGGTATTGATGCACTTTTGGTCCCCGCTCATACTTCGGGGTGTTGACGACAGACTCGTCCAGTATCTATGCTGTTGCATAGACGATAGGGTACACGCCATTTTTACAATGTAGATGCTCCCAACTCTAGGGCCTTACCAACCGCAAGAGTATCTTGCGTAACAGTATGGGCACCGCAAGAAGTAAAGAACTCTGGAAAACGATTAGAAGTATTAGGAAAGATAGAAAAGAGGCAGTATATTATAGTCGGTTCGCTAAACTCAGACAAAACTGGCTAGTGATTTTAGTAGGGATTTTTTTTTGTTTTTGGCCAATTTTGCCAAAAGTGGCAGCATTACCAACTACTTAGTAATTATTAACTATTTGGTAATAATTTTTTTGTCAATTTCACCAAATTGGCAAAATTACTTACTAAAATCACTAGCAAGTTGTGTCTGAGTTTAGCGAACCGACATTAACCCTAATATCCCCGGAATTTTGAGTCAAAATTACAAACACCTGCTGACAGAAGATGGACCAGAATTACAAGATAATGATTACAAAAATGTGATATTTCCTATTGTGAAGAAATTGAAATAACACCAGAAGAAATTAAAAAACACGCCAATGTAAATGGGAAGGCTCCAATGTAATGGTCTCGACAAACTATTTCAGATCTTGACTAATACCTTTAATTTATTTTTAACAGTACTTTTATATATACGTAAGTTAGGCCAAATCGTCGCCTTATTCCAAAAATCGTGGACAAATTTATGGTAACGCCCTGTATAATAAATTTCGTTAAAATTTATTTTTCTACGGCCGTGCCTAAACAGCCACATTCCCGTACGCATTTTGTTTCCGAAAGTTAAATTTTCCTGTACTAGTGCGGGAAAGTAGAATACCTTGTAATATGGCATTATATTATATTATAATATAGGCAATAAACTAATATTCAGATATTATTTACTAATTTATTTGAAATGTATCTTATTGTTTTCATGTTTTAATGAAATTAACGCGAAAATTCATTTAAATAGAATTATTTTGACATAATATTCATAAGTCAAATTAGTGGATAATCACAATGGTTTTGAATATCGTCGTCATTGAAACCATTTTTGTCGTCATAGTAACCAATTTTATTGAAAGTTTGATTTTGACAACCTTGTCAAATAAACAGATGAAATAGAGCATGTGGAAAAATCCCCTTACGAACAATTCACACATCCACCATTTCGGGCTGGGAAATTTTTTTTTGTATATATTAAAATTTTTATATATAAATTTTATGTACGAAATCAAACAGATTTCGTACGAGTGGTCGTTAAACCATTAACCTTGGATCTTTTGATCACTGAGTGTGTTTCAAAGATCTACATCTCTTGTCAAACAACGTATGCATTTGTGTGTTTTCGCTGCAATTTTTAAAAAATTACATGGATTCATCGGACGAAGAGATCCCGGAAGCTGTCTTGATAGCCGCCGCGGAAGCAAATTTAAATTTGTTGCCTGCCAAATCCAAAGAGAGGTATTTATCAAAAACAATTTGTCCATTTTGTGAACTGGTGCGAATCCATGAAAGTAAGGAACTATAAAGAGGAAGTATTTTTGGCATACCTTTTAGAATTGACCAAAGTGCTTAAATCAAACACACTTTGGTCAAGCTTTTCCATGATTAAAAGTTTAATAAAAATAAAGCACAATATTGATATAAGTAAGTTTTATAAACTAACAACTTTTTTGAAAAAACAAAATATTGGTTTTCGAACAAAAAAAGCAAAAATTTTGAGTAAAGAAGATGTAGCCAAATTTATGTTAGACGCACCAAATATATCTTATGATAAAAGTAGTTACCATTTTTGGTTTATCTGGGGCTTGTCGTAGAGCCGAACTTACGAAAATCACTCTCGACGATATTGAAGACAAAGGGAATCTAATAATCGTCAAAATTACGGAGTCGAAAAACAACTCTGCGAGATCATTTGTTGTCTCAGAAGAAATAAACAATGGAATGTTTTTGAAGCTAAACAGAGAATACGTCAGTTTACGACCTTCAACCACAACTCATCGGCGTTTGTTTATAAAATACCAGAAACGAAAATGTACAGTGCAATGTGTAGGAATTAATACATTTGGAAAATCCCCTCCGAAATTGCAGCCTTTTTGCATCTACCCAATCCTGAACGTTACACAGACGCTACAGACAACAGCTACAGACCCTCATCAGCAACCTTCCTAGCCGATTCTGGAGAAACGATTACAAATATAAAACGTCTAGGAGGTTGGAAAACAACTTCTGTAGCCGAAGGTTACCTAGAAGACCCTGAAAAGCAAAAAAGAGATGTGTGTAACAAAATTTTAAGTATCGATTGTTTAGAACCATCTACATCTACGTCGAGTGATCTCAGCGAGCACAGGTCCAGGGACAATACACAGTGCCAATTCAAGGATCAGCTTGCATCCGTTATAGATTTGCAGAATGCTGCGAATTGCTCATTTATCTTTAATATTACGAAGTAATAAATAGACGCTCTTCTTTTTCCACTAAATATTTTGTTGTATTTACTAGTAAATAAAAATTGATATAACTCTATTTATGATGACTTTTCCAAACATACGGCCGTAGAAAAAATATTGTTCCTAACTCATGCGGAAAGTGTCTTTCCCGCACTCGACTGCATGTCCGAACTCCGCTGTCGCGTCGTTCGGGTCAACGGCAGTCGCGTGCGGGAAAGTATCACTTTCCGCACTAGTTAGGAAAATAAAATGAAAATAGAATGAAAAAAGAAAATAGACTGCCGTTGACTCGAACGACGCGATAGCGGAGTTCGGGCAAGCAGTCGAGCGCGGGAAATACACTTTCCGCATGAGTTAAGAACAATGTTTTTTCTACGGCCGTATGTTTGGAAAAAAGTCACAACAAATAGAGTTATATCAATTTTTATTTACTGGTAAATACAACAAAATATTTAGCGGAAAAAGAAGAGCGTCTATTTATTACTTCATAATATTAAAGATAAATGAGCAATTCGCAGCATTCTGCAAATTTATAACGAATGCAAGCTGATCCTTGAATTGGCACTGTGTATTCTCCCTCGACCTGTGCTCGCTGTGATCCCTCGACGTAGATGTAGATGGTTCCAAAGAATCGATACTTAAAATTTTGTTACACACATATATTTTTTGCTTTTCAAAGTCTTCTAGGTAACCTTCGGCTACAGAAGTTGTTTTCCAACCTCCTAGACGTTTTATATTTGTAATCGTTTCTCCAGAATCGGCTAGGAAGGTTGCTGATGAGCATCGGTTGCTGTGTCCTGTGCAACGTTCAGGATTATTGGGTGGATGCAAAAAGGCTGCAATTTCGGAGGGGATTTTTCCAAATATATTAATTCCTACACATTGCACTGTACAGTTTCCTTTCTGGTATATGATAAACAAACGCCGATGATTTGTGGTTGAAGGTCGTAAACTGACGTATTCTCTCTATAGCTTCAAAAACATTCCATTGTTTATTTCTTCTGAGACAACAAATGATCTCGCAGAGTTGTTTTTCGAGTCCGTAATTTTGACGATTATTAGATTCCCTTTGTCTTCAATATCGTCGAGAGTGATTTTCGTAAGTTCAGCTCTACGACAAGCCCCAGATATACCAAAAATTGTAACTACTTTTATCATAAGATATATCTCGTTTGGTGCGTCTAACATAAATTTGGCTATATCTTCTTTACTAAAAATTTTTGCTTTTTGTGTTCGAAAATCAATATTTTGTTTTTTTAAAAACGTTTTTAGTTTATAAAACTTACTTATATCAATATTGTGCTTTATTTTCATTAAACTTTTATTCATGGAATAGCGTGACCAAAGTGTGTTTGATTTAAGCACTTTGCTCAATTTAAAAAAGTATGCCAAAAATTCTTCCTCTTTATAGCTCCTTACTTTCATGGATTTCATAGATTTTTGGATTTGGCAGGCAACAAATTTAAATTTGCTTCCGCGGCGGCTATCAAGACAGCTTCCGGGATCTCTTCGTCCGATTAATCCATGTAATTTTTTAAAAATTGCAGCGAAAACACACAAATGCATACGTTGTTTGACAAGGTTGTCAAAATCAAACTTTCAATAAAATTGGTTACTATGACGACGATAATGGTTTCAATGACGACGATATTCAAAACTATTTTGATGGTTCACTAATTTGACTGAAAATTTTGCCGGTAAATAATTTTCTCTCGAATTATATTCGACAAGACTATTTCACGAGACAATTAATGCACCATATCAACGAAATATTATAATCTTTATTTATTTGTTATTACCAGACACTTTCGTGACGGATCTGTCATAATTTTGTCGCTGAGAAATCACGTCGCTAAGGAGTTTTGTCAGTAGGAAACGTTGCGTTGCTATGAAGTTTTATCAGTTAAAAACAGTCTAGTGAAATAGTCGCGTTAATTTCATTAAAACATGAAAACAATAAGATAAATTTGAAATAAATTAGTAAATAATATCGAAATATTAGTTTATTGCATATATTATAATATATTATAATGCCATATTACAAGGTATTCTACTTTCCCGCACTAGTGCGGGAAAATTTAGTTTCTAGCACTAGTGCGTGAAAGTGCAACTTTCGGAAACAAAATGCGTGCGGGAAAGTGGCTCTTTAGGCACAGCCGTAGAAAAATAACTATTTTTGTGTTTAATTTAAATTTAATTTTATTAATCGCGCATGTAATAATTGGGATCTAAGTGGAACGTAAAATAATTATTTTGTGTGCTATAAGGTGTTCCCTGTTTAATGATAAAATTAAAATAATAAAAAATAAAAGTTTTTATTTAATTAAAAACTATAAAATTGTTCATTTTTATTATGCAATGAACCGGTTATACGTCGAGTCGAGAGGACGAGATCTCAAGCATCAAAAGCTTTTTAATAAAATTCAAGTTAACAAGCGTTAGTCATCCAGACTGAAGTCAATTTAAAATAAGAGCTTTCCAGAAAGTATCTAAAATCAGAACGTATGGAGGTCGATAGCTTCCGGGGCATTGCAAAGGAAAATTACCCGCTTGGTCTCCCATACCGTAGTTCGCGAACACTATGGAGTTAACTATGTTTTTAGTAGCTTCACATCCGTACGTTATAGTCGATGTGGAGAGCGCGAACTATTAGATAATGGAATACCAAACCCGAAAGCTTTTGCTAATTTTTCAATGACGTTCTGTGTAGAAAATATTCATAAGAACTATTGAATATTAACGATCTACTCTCGAAAAACCAGACATCTGCGATAGTCTTTGATCTTTATGGCCGCCAGACTAAAGCACATAAGTAAAAAAAAAAACGATTTTTCGTTTTGTACATGCACATGTCCATATATTTTTTCTCCACCGACTGACTCAAGCACATACGTGATACACGTTTATTTCACATTGATTTTCTTTAGACGTTATAAAGAACATAGGTTGACTTATGTGAAAAAGTACAACTGATATATTCAGTTTTGCTGATTTATAAGCATGACTTAAGTTGTTAGGTACATCAAGTACTTGACGTTATCGTCTTCCTTGTTTAAGAATATACTTTAGACCTACTTAAAACAGACTAAACTTTAGGTACCTACTTAAAACATGGCTAAGAGAGAAGCGATATTCAATGAATATTGGGTAAGGGGTATATATGTACAAAAAAGGTCTGCTTACAGCTTACATGTCATCATTAATAGAGATTGTAGAAAAAGCTTCTCAAAGACAACGCGAAATAGACCCTGAAAACAGAAATTTCGTATGAAGAAGTATAAATATTTTGTTGTAATAGATGTACTGCGTTAAGCTATTTGTAGGGGGTGGCAATGAAGAAACGGTCTTCAGTAGGTGGTACAAAAATTAATGATATGCGTGGAACAACTGTACCTAAAAATAAAATACCCGAGGACAAAAGGAAGGTAGTAAAAACCATTTGTCTCTTCCGTCGTAAGAAAGTCACTACACCAAAAGAGTACATCACAGAAGTATTTGCCTTCCCTCCTAACAATCACCAAAGTATATCAACTATTTGTCTATCAAACCTCCTTCAGAGCAGGTCAAACCAGATCAAGCTTACGAATCTAAAAAAAACACAGATGTATCAAAATGATAGTACCGTACAAGTGCATACAATACATGTGATTTACAACAGTGTTTACCGACTCACTCATTGACTTCTTATGTAGCTTTTTATAAACGTCAATTGTGGACGTTCAATTTGACCGTACATGACAATAAGACTAGAAGAGCTTTATGATATTTGTGGTATTAATCTACTACTGCTCGAGGAGCGAATCAGATTGCATCTTGTCTCTTTAAACATCTTTAAACAAACGTACCTAATAACACAAGAAGTGCAATATGTTACTCTGATACCTGTGGAGGTCAGAAGAGAAATTCTCACGTGGGTTCTATGTTTACGTGGGCTGTAAATAACTTACAGTAGAGATAATCAACCATCAATTTATGGTTCCCGAACATAGCCATTTAGAAGTTAAACAGTTCAAGGAATAATAGAAAGAAAAAAGAAAACAGAAATCCAAATATATCTTCCTTATGACTGGAGTCAACTTATTAGGCCAGCAAGTTGTGGAAATGTGTATAACAAATTTCAAGTTGTGGAAATACCGACTTTTTGGATTTTTGGACTTTTACTTTGGTATTAAGAAATAAAGATGTAGATGGAAAGCAGTTTATATGGTTGGACAAAAGGTGGCTCCGCTATGATATGGAATTTAGAATGGTATCTTACAAAGACACCTTACAAATGGAATCAAATTTTCACAAGATACATTTACATCCTTTATAGGTCGCCCCCAAAATCTCAACTATCATCAACACGCCTAACTTCACGCGCAACTTTGATACATCATTGATTCAATTTCTATAATATTCTAAATATTTATTTTTCTTAATATTATGTATCCGAGTTGCTGTGAATATGATAGGTCGTATCCAACTTGGGGCCTATGCTTTTTGGATATATCAAAGTTGCGCGTGAAGTTAAGCGTGTTGATGACAGTTAATCTTCTGGGCCGTACCCATCCTTTATACCTAATAACATTCCAATTATATCACTATTGCCTTTAACTATATCAAAAGACAAAAAGATGACTTAGTTTCTCTACTAACAATAATACCAAATTAATGTTTTCCATAAATTTTATATAGGAATTTCCTAGTAAGGAAAATGTAGCTAATATGGATTGATTGAAGAAAATATTGTGTTGTAACAAACTAAAATTCCTAGTTGTGCTGTTAGACATAAGTCATATATACTTGTGTTCTTTTTAACATAAGTGAGGAAAAATAATTTTCCATACTTTTTTATAAAGTCATACTTACCTACAAGTAAGGATGTTATACACACTCTCATAAAATGCAATACATGTTTTTAAGAAATATTGAATCATTTTTTTATACAGTTTTATTCGATTTCTGAAAATCTATAGTTTTTGACTTATGTGCTTTAGTTTTCCGACCCTACGTTTAGTCTAGTGGAAATAATGGATAATCACCCATGGAGTGGGAGTCATTCACCCGATAACTATTTATTTAAATATTTAGACCGTTTTTATTGCCCACGCACACTACTTTAAAATTATTATACATGCCTTATAATTAAAAATGTCTCGGTAATTATCTCAAACTATAATCCTTTCTCCTATAGACAGTTGTTTACACCATGGCAAAGTCCCTAAGAGCTGGGACAACTCTAAAGTAATCTTATTACACAAGAAAGGTGATAATCAAAATTTGGAAATCTACATGCCCATCAGTCTAATGTCACACCTGTTTAAAATATTCATCCCGAGTAGTCATAACTACCCGACTAACAAGGAAATTAGATAAATACCAACACTATGAACAGGCAGGTTTTAGAAAAGGCTATTCAACTTTTGATCACCTGTTAACCAAAAAAATATTAATAGAAAAATGTAACGAATACAAGTTTCCAGTTTTTATAGCATTTGTAGACTACGAAAAAGCTTTCGACACTATAGAACACACGGCCGTAATAAACACAATCCAAAATTGTAGAATAGACAGCAGATATATCAACTTAATAAAAGAAACTATGAACGAAGCTACAGCTACATACTAGCAAAATAAAAATGAGTACACGAACCCTGTACCATTAAACAGGGGAGTCAAACAGGGAGACACTCTATCACCCAAACTGTTCACCTTAGTTTTGGAGGACGTGTTTAAAAATCTAAATTGGAAATATAGGGGAATAAACATCAATGGCCGCTACCTCAGTAATCTACGATTTGCGGATGACATAATTCTGATAGCTACTGACGTACAAGAACTGCAATCAATGCTTTCAGAACTACACACAGAATCTTCTAAAATAGGACTGAAAATGAATTTAAACAAAACAAAAGTCATGCACTCCGAAGAAACCGTGACAATAATAAACGACACAATTATAGAAGAAGTTGAAGAATATATACACTTAGGACAAAAATAATACTAAATAAAGAAATTCAAACGGAAGAAATAAAAAGAAGAAGAAAGTTAGCATGAGCAGCATTCGGCAAACTGAACTAGGTATATACTCAGAAATCAGCAAATTCAACTAAATCTTAGATCTAAAGTTTTTGATGCATGCATTATTCCGATAGTAACATATGGGGCACAGACATGGACAATCACAAAAAAGAATATGAACATACTCAGAGTCACTCAACACGCGATGGAAAGAGCAATGCTTGGCATATCACTTAAGGACAGGAAAACAAACACATGGATAAGACAGAAAACCAAAGTCAGCGATGTGGTACAAAAATCATTAAAATTGAAATGGGAATACGCTGGACATGTAGCTAGGAGCGATTTAAACAAATGGCACAGAACAATTCTAGCCTGGAGACCATACCAACACAAAAGACCCAGAGGCAGACCTCCTATGAGATGGACAGATGATCTGAAACGAACTGCCGGGAAAAATTCGCTACAAGTAGCGTACAACAAAAAAAAATGAAAAGGAAGACTTGAAGAGGCTTATGTTCAGATGTGGACGTGAATGGCTAGACGAAGAAGAAAGAAGAAGAATTATCCTTTCTTCTAGTAACCCAATGGAACGCCTTTCAATTAATAGCACCTATAAATAATTGCCAAACGTCCACGATTCCAGGACATTTTTAAGTTTGTCGCCGAAATGGTTGGTGATGCAAATTTATAAGTTTATTGAGTAGCGTAAAACAAAAACCTACGAGTTGATAAGCCTCAAATTGTTCTTCTTATTCGTTTAAACATTATATTAAAAATATTTTTTCTATTGATAAAGGGTTTCTTTGGCATGCCTAATCATCGGACCTGCATTTTACTCTTCATTTCCGTAGTACGGTAACTACTGTGAGGGAAGTGCACCCTTGTTTTCTTTAGTATTGGAATCTCAACGCCGACCTGCTTTGGTGCCAGTTTTTTTTTTTGTGTTCGCCAACTTTTTATTCTAACCTTCTCATTGATCTACATTAATAAATCTTATTATATTCACAGCATTTAGAAATGGATCAAGTGACGTTAGACTAGTCCAATTCCTAAACTGATCAACTAGGATGTAAGTTTGAGTCCAGAACCTCTCTGGTCTTCAGAGTCAACTGTAGAATTTAGTATTTATTATTACACGTAAGGTGGCTGAAGTAGGCCAATTTTGTGTTTCTTTTTTTTTTCTTTTTCTTTACGTGCCATCTCTGCGACGGAGGTTCGCAATCTTCATGGCTATTCTGATCTTAGATGCTGCTGCTCTAAATAGTTCGGTTGATTCCTTAATACTCCTACAAAAGAGTAAATAAATTAAAAATGTATAAACAAAGAAATTGAAAATGTTTATCGTATGTTTTACGACCTGTATAAAAGAAAATGTCGTTTTAGCAATTTATCGGACTTTTCTTTTCCCTCTGATCTTTTTTGCACCGTTTTTATTTCCTTATATTTCAACTCGCAATTTAAACGGAATTACGGCTCTAATTTATTTGTAAGCCATTGATTAGTATGTTAGCACTAACATATGTTACCTCTGGGAGTTACATTACTACAATTTCAAACTTCCACCTACTTCCTTCTGACTTCCAAAGTAGTGATGGTTTTTAGATTGCCATATAATTTGAGTGCGATCTGGTACATTTAATTGCTTTGGGAGTTTTTAGGTCAACGCTGGCACGGGTGGCGATGGAAAAATTAAAAAGCGGACGACTGTATTTGTACATAAAATGTTTCTATTTATTGCGGCTTGTAATTCTTATAGAGATTGGTTCAGAATGCTGAACTTGTAAAAGCCGTTATTTTATATTGTGAATTGTTATTTTAAGTTTAAAGTGAACATTTGGGTTGTAAAAACTAATATTTTTACATTTAAACGAAAAGATCTCTCTATTCAATCCTGATCTTAAATCGACTTAACGCGTTTGAAATGTGGACATTCAGAAGAGTGTTAAGCATTTCATAGGTATATACAGGGTGTCTCCGAAAATACTGCGTTTCTTAAAGGTAGAAGGCACACTGTAGAGTAAAAAAGTCTTATAACATTTTTTTCTAAATTGGTCCGATTGTCCAAAAAACAAAAATACATTTTGATATGCAAATTGAAGTCTGGCAACAACGCGCAACTCAAAAATCTAAATATTAAAAAGTAGGTTTGTAGGTCAGTTGCATCTGGTAGGTAACATAATGTAAATATCAACCAAACTTATATCCATACGATCAACAATCCCAAAAATCACACCTCAAAGTAAATATACAAAGGGTTATTAGGTTCAATTTCCACAGTCGCAGCAAGTTCTTCTAGGCTACGTTGCCATGTCATTTAAATTTATGAAAATAAAAATTCACTTATATGGAGAACAATGTAATTATTTTCTTGGAAACGGTAAACTTTAGAAAAAAATGTTATAGGACTTTTTGGTTCTAAATTGTGTATTATATCCATACCTTAAAGGAACGTACTATTTTCGGGGACGCCCTGTAGGGTCACTAACATAGAAGTGTTAAGGAGAATAGGCAGAGAGAGGGAAATCGAAAACACAATAAAAGAAAGAAAATTGCAATATCTCGAACATAATGTGATGAGAGGCGAAACATCATGAAACTTATAATTCAAGGAAAATAGAGGGTAGGAGAAGCGTAGGAAAGAGACGAATTTCCTGGTTGCAGAACCTGAGAGAATGGTTTGGTTGCTGCTCAAGGAAACTGTTCAGAGCAGCTGCCTCGAAGATCAAAATAGCCATGGTGATTGCCAATCTTCGACAGGGAGATGGCACTTAGAGAAAAAGAAGATTTAGTCCTGACTAGCCGGAGGGAGTGTAGTGATCACCGGGATGTCTTGTATAGTCCGTCTTCATAGATATCTGCCTCTGGTCATTTCTTTTAACTTTTGCATTTTGCATACGCCTGTAATTTTGTGATCTTTTTAGCTCATTTAAAATTGAACCATTTGTCATTTGGTCGCTTCATGGAATTCCTAACAATCTTTTCCAGTAGAAGCATATATTTTTATTCTTACCGCTAGTATTCTTCTTCTTCTTCTTCTTCTACGGCACTACAGCCCAAATTGAGCCTTGGCCTCCTTTATTTTTTCACTCCACCCTTGCTTGTCAGTGGCTGCTCTTCTCCATACACGGACTCCTAAAAGGGCTTGTGCGTCGCTGTTTACTGTGTCTTCCCAGCGCTTTCTTGGTTTTCCAACCGGTCTCTTTCCTTGCATTCTAGCATTTAGTGCTCTTATTAGTGGCCTATCCTCTCCCATTCTTATCACATGTCCGGCCCATTGCAATATTTGTATTTTAATGAAGTCTGTCAGGGGTGCTTCCTTATATAGTTGATAAAGTTCGTTGTTGTATCGACTTCTGAAGATCCCGTTTACTCTCAAAGGCCTAGTATTATTCTCCTCAGTACTTTCCTTTCGAATGTGTCGAGTTTGTTTTTGGATGTTTCTTTCAGGACCCAGGCTTCACTGCCATAGCATGTTATTGGTCGAATTAAAGTTTTATAGATTCTCATCTTTGTATTTCGGTGGACACTTTTAGACCGAAATATATGGGAGAGGGCACAAAAAGCTCTGTTTGTCTGCGTTATTCTCTTCCATATTTCTGTATCTTCTGATCTGTCGGCATATATTTCTACTCCTAAGTATGTAAACTTTCCAACCGTTTAAATGTCGTCTTCATGTATAATGTTTTGTGGGACTATATTTCTTCTCGTCTGAGTCATTATTTTTGTTTTTTCTGTGTTAATTTCCAGACCTAGTATTTTTGTTTGTGTTTTTAACTCTGCGTATGTTTTTTGTGCTCCTGTTGATGTTGTACTCCTAATATTAATATGATCGGCATACCGCTTGTCTTACTACAAGAAAATAAATCCGAATATGAAATATAATCAATATTCAACATAAAGGAGCTGCTACACACATATGGCAATAATATTTAAAAAAATTTACCAAGCATACATCAAGAGGAAGAATATAATAGAAAGGATATATACTTTGAGTGGATGCCTAACCTACAGGTAGAGGACCCAAACATAGACGAAACAATAAATCGGCCTTAAGTACGGAATAGAAATCTTCCAAAGACAATTACACAAACGAATAACACTCTTTATATAGAACGAAGAGAAAATACCAACAAAGTGGCACGAGAGTGTAATAATCCTCATCAATAAAAAGTCAGGTAAAAAAAGCTTTCTTCTCCCACGACATCAAAGTTGGTCTGGATGGTGATGGTTTTTCAAAGCAAACAACAAAATCATGTCAGCCATTGCTTTATTGTTATGCCGACGTTCGTGTATCCACATTGCAGCGGCCAAACGCTCTTTAATTTTATTCTCTCTTGCTTCCGCAATTAAGTTTTAATCACGATTATTGTTGTCTGTCTACGTGACTAGACAGGTGCCCTTGATGATGCGCATGTGCCGGAACGCCAACCAACATTAGCGCGGTGTTGAAACATTATTATTTTTAGTGTAAAGGCCCTGACCGACAGGCGAGTAAAATGTCGGTTTTGTGGCTCGTCGGTAAAGCTCGCCAGTGTATCATTGCAATACCGCGATTTTATTTACCGACAAGCCTGGCTCGCGGCTCGTCAGTTTGTTTTATTTTTTACTTGGTTCGTCGTTCAAAACTGCGCGTGTATCACGACTGGCGAGCCAAGCCGGCAGTTTTTGGCGACCGTTGAAGTGAAAAGACCAGTTTTTAATCATGGATATGTGAACTCTTAGCCACGATTTTTTATCAGAATTTATATACAGGGTGTAACGAAAATACAGGTCATAAATTAAATCACATATTCTGAGACTAAAAATAGTTCGAATGAACCTAATTTACCTTAGTACAAATATGCACATAAAAAAAGTTACAGCTCTTTGAAATTACAAAATGAAAATCGATTTTTTCGAATATATCGAAAACTATCAGAGATTTTTTATTGAAAATGGACATGCGGCATTTTTATGGCAGGAACATCTTCAAAAAATAATTATAGTGAAATTTGTGCACCCCATAAAAATTTTATGGGGGTTTTGTTCCCTTAAAGCCCCCCCCCAAACTTTTGTGTACGTTCCAATTTAATTATTATTGTGGTACCATTAGTTAAATTCAATATTTCTAAAACTTTTTTGCGACTTGGTATTTTTTCGATAAGGAAGTTTTTATCGAGTTGCGGCTTCTTTTTCAATATGTTTACATAAAAATTTTATGGGGGTTTTGTTCCTTTAAACCCCCCAAATGGTCGTGTATGTTCCAATTAACCTTTTACTGCGGTACCATTAGTTAAACACAGTGTTATTAAAACTTTTTTGCCTCCTTGTATTTTTTCGAGAAGGCACTTTTTATCGAGATATTACTTCTTTTTTAATATGGTTCAGAATATACCTAAAAATGTAAATCATAATAAATTTTCATATTATTACCAAATACCAAGTCGCCATAATCGTACTTAGCCATATACAAATATGTGGTGGATTTGTCAAATATTCAAAATATCTCGATAAAAACTGACTTTTCGAAAAATTACTAGGAGGCAAAAAAGATTTTAAAATAGTAAATATTGTGTTTAACTAATGGTACTACAATAATAATTAAATTGGAACGTACACAAAAGTTTGGGGGGGGTTTAAAGGAACAAAACCCCCATAAAATTTTTATGGGGTGTCCAAATTCCACTATAACTTTTTCTTAACATACTCCTACCATAAGAATGCCACATGTCTATTTTCAATAAAAGATCTGTAATAGTTTTCGATATATTGGAAAAAATCGATTTTCATTTTGTAACTTCAAAGGGCTGTAACTTTTTTTATGTGCACATTTGTACTAAGGTAAGTTAGGTTCAATCGAACTATTTTTGGTCCCAGAATATGTGATTAAATTTATGACCTGTATTTTTGTTACACCCTGTATATTGCTTACGAGACTGTTCTTGTTTATGGAAATGTACATCGCCAGAGTACAAAAAAAAAGCAGTTCGACTTACCGCATATGTTAAACTCTTAAATATCGTAAAAAACATGAACCCAACTCAACTAGAGCCGCTGTCAAGAAAAAAATTAAATCACTGCGAGATTCCTACAGGAAAGAAAGTATAGTCTGTTCGCTAAACTCAGACATAACTGGCTAGTAATTTTAGTAGGTAATTTTTTTGTTTTTGGTCAATTTTGCCAAAATTGGCAAAATTACTAACTATTTAGTGATTATTAACTATTTAGTAATTATTTTTTTGCCAATTTTACGAAATTGGCAAAATTATTTACTAAAATCACTAGCCAGGGCCTCGATTTTTGACCCTTCGCTTCGTTATCGAACGTATTCGCTTCGTATACTAAACAGCAGCGGGATTACGAACACTCGACGCGAGATCGCAAAACGAACCGTAGGCAAACTCGATGCGAATACGCATCGAAGCCAAAAAGTGATTACGAACTGGGTTCGAGTAGACTGTCAGAAAAGCATCGGCAATTTTCGTATTTTTGAACCTACGGGATAATATTTCGAACAAATGGAATGATGTGCACGTTATATGCCAAGGAATTTCTCTCATTAACCTCAATAATTATTACAATAGAATATAAAATAAAATTTTTATTACATATTTAATTGTTATAAACGTTTATTTTATATTCTAAGGATGATACAGTGATAACGTGTACCTAGATATATAAATATATGATTTTCGAACTTAAGTAGAATTTGAGATTAATTATGATTTTTAACCGTTATTAAAGATTAAATGGCCAGGGAAAGATGGGAGACGTTATACAGGGTGTCCAGAAACTCTACCGACAAACGAAGACAGGAGATACCTCAGATAATTTTAAGACAATTTAACCCAATTCGCCTAGTCCGAAAATGCTTCCTAAGGGATCTAGAGGTCTTTGAAGATGGCGCCATGTAATTAGTTTTTCTTAAATATCTCCAGAACGCGTCGATTTAGAAAAACAAAAATTGGTATTCTTATTTACTTTCCAGAAATGAATCGATTCCTTCCATTGCGAATTTCTAGTACCGGCCATAGGCGTCCGTTTTGGGTAGGGCAACGGTTATTTTATCGCATAACTTTTTTGTCTTCAACTTTTAAGCAGTTTTGATACTTGATTATTAAATTGTAAGGTATTCTAATACTAAAAGAGACTCTTACTTTAAGTCGGTAGGACACACCGTTTTCTAGAAAAATCGATTTGAAAGTTTTTAGTTTTGGAAATCTGAAAAAAAAAAATTGAAAAAAATTAAAAAAAAACGATAAATTACCATCCTAAAGCAAGAGTAACTTTTAGTACTCGAATATCTCATAATTGAATAATCTAGTGTCCAAAATACTTAAAAATGAAAGACAATAAAGTTATGCTATAAAATAACTGTTGACCTACCTAAAATGGACGCCTATGACCGGTACTAGAAATTCGCCATTAATGAAATCGATTAATCTATGGAATATAAGTAAATGTACCAGTTTTCATCTTTCTAAATAGTTTTTTTTTAATCTTTTTTTTTTTGAAATTCAAAGAACGAAAAATTTTCAAATCAGTTTTTCTAGAAAACGGTGTATCCTATCGACTTAAAGTAAGAGTACCTTTTAGTACTATAATACCTCACAATTTAATAATCCAGTATCAAACATGCTTAAAAGTTAAAAACAAAAAGTTATGCGATAAAATAACCGTTGCCCTATCCAAAACGGACGCCTATGACCGGTGCTAGAAATTTGCAATGGATGGAATCGATTGATTTCTGGAAAGTAAATAAGCATACCAATTTTCGTTTTTCTAAATAGAAGCGTTCTGGAGATATTTAAGAAAAACTAATTACATGACGCCATCTTCAAAGAGCTCTAGATCCCTTAGGAAGCATTTTCGGACTAGGTGAATTGGGTTACATTGTCATAAAATTATCTGAGGAATCTCCTGTCTTCGTTCGTCGGTAGAGTTTCTGGACACCCTGTATAAAAATATTACTAAAGGTCGTAATGGTCACTGCCAGCTACCTATTCACTTCATCGAATTCTGTCTCAGAGCTTTCCTTCACGTATTTTTAAAATAGGAATAAGTATTAGAGAACTTCTGTCCGTGTAATGAGTGTAATCACACCTCACTGGGAGATTTAAACAATATATTTTTTTAATGTTCAAAACATGAGAATTATTATCAAAACCGTATAATCTAAATATCGTTTGATTAACGATTTACATTATTTTTAAATTGAAAAAATCAAAGTATGAAGTAAGTAGGTTATGTCATTATGTATTCACTTTTCTTAATTTTTATACTTGGACCGGCAAGAGAGAAAGCGTTATAGGAGATCAGCGATATATCAGAGAGAGATAGATAGTTCGAGTTGGCAACTCGACAGGGTCGTAGGTATCAAGCAGTGCCTTCGAGTTGACTCGCATCGACAACGTAGGGAAAGAGATTCCGTAATCACTCCCTACGGTAAAACATGGCGGATACGATGCGTATTGAGTGTACGTAATCCGGGCCCTGATACGAAACGAATACGCTTGGTAACGAAGCGAAGGTTGAAGAATCGAGGCCCAGTTGTGTTTGAGTTTAGCGAACCGACTATAACAAGGTTACAACATGTTGGCTGTGGACGGTTAACACGACTGTTTTGCTCGCTAGTCGATCAGCACCAACGAGACGCGAGTAAAACCATCGTTCTTAAAACCGCGGTATAATGGCTCGCACGTCGATCACCCACTTAAAGGCACTTTCCGGCCACCCTATACCAGCGGTTCTCAACCGCCGTGTCGCGACACACTGGTGTGCCGGAAGAACCTATCAGGTGTGTCGCGAGATTTACGAATACGATATTTTTATTTATATTTTTTTACTTGTTATAATATACCAATCATGCACTTAACCATTTTTTAACTATTAGGTATATACTACGTTATACCAATCAATAAAGTGCCAATCCGTAATTGTTTCCTCTCTAACTGTTTTTAAAATTTAACTGACATAACTTGCGTCATGAATAGTTGCGCAAAGCGGGAGATATATATTCATCTGTACTTACTTACCACTAGCAAAAATTTGTACATATAAGGGTGTCGCGAATCTGTAAGGAGTACGTTAGTGCGTCGCTGAGTAAAAAAGGTTGACAACCGCTGCCCTATACAACCGGCCTGGGCCTCGATTTTTGACCCTTCGCTTCATTATCAAACGTATTCGCTTCGTATGCTAAACAGATACGAAACGAATACGTTCGATAACGAAGCGAAGGGTCAAAAATCGAGGCCCTGGACCATCAGTGCGAGTGAGAGGTCCGTCGTATGACGAATGCGCATCATGAGCGTGGTTATTTTCACACTTTCAGGTATTTTTGGCGAACTGTAGGATAGAAAACTATTAAGGGCGAAAAGGGAGAACTCATAATAGGAAATTCTTAAGAAGAACTCATAATAGGAAAAGAAGAAGAATAAACGAAATTAAATTCCAATGGCACCATATGCTAACATTAATTTCCAAAGAAGTAAGTAGTTTGAAGGATCGTATTTTTCAAACACGTATGCCCTCTTTGAAAAACCACACAACGACACCATTGACAGATAATTACGTTTCGATAGGTCATTTGGCGTTAACGGCGTTTCTTTCAATCAGCCATATTAAAAACGCCTCACTGAAATTGCCTGTGCCTTTTGGAAATATATTCTAGCGTCAATCCAAATTGCATTTATGCAGATGTAAAAGTCGTTAAGGGTTTTTATGTTAAGGGCAATAATGTGAAAATATTTTCGTAGACTGTACACGGTTTTCGTTTCAATACGAATTATTGGACAATGGATCTAAAAATATCAAGCTATATTTGAACTTATAACTTTGAATATATAACTTTGAACGAAAAAGTATGCAAAATACTAACATAATGTTTTTCTTGCAGGTAAATTTGAGATTCTCTGCTGTTATCCACATTGTGTAAGTAAAATAATTTTCTATCTAATTTTATTTTTGAAAATAACATATTGTAAATTTTAAACTAAAGTTCCAGTCAGTTTCAAAATTATTGGATTTTTTAGTAATTAAGCCAAATGATGATCGAGCAAAACGAAAACAAGTATGTACAAAGAAACAAGATAAAAAAGTACTATTTTGACTATTAGTCCAAGAACCAAAGCTTTTAAACTCACAATTTTTACAGAAATGATCAATTTGCTTGAAAATTTGATAATACGTAGTGGATAGTCCATGGATCAAAATCTATATGATGCCGACAGTAGCTCTTACCATGGGGGTGGTTGCCACCCCATCTCGGGGGGTGGAAATTTGTTATTATATTTTGACCGCAAAAGTTAATAAAAACATTCATTCTAAACAAAAAATCTTCTATATATTTTATTGATAAAATTAATAGTTTTTGATATATTCGCTATCGAAAGTGTTAGCTTTATATTTAAAAAATCAATGTTTTTCAATGGTACTTAACGCATTTACGATTAACTCAATTTTTGCCGTAGAACAAATTTTATCAAACCAGGTTCTTGGGAATTAAATTACCTTCAATTTCATATTTAAACATTTTTTCGTAAATCTGATGCTAATCTTTCTATTTTGAAGAAAAGAAAAA